>NC_044996.1:97907609-97909019 GCF_008728515.1 Papio anubis
TTCTGCCTCAGCCTCCCGAGTAGCTGGGACCACAGGCGCCCGCCACCTCGCCCGGCTAGTTTTTTGTATTTTTTAGTAGAGACGGGGTTTCACCGTGTGAGCCAGGATGGTCTCGATCTCCTGACCTCATGATCCGCCCGTCTCGGCCTCCCAAAGTGCTGGGATTACAGGCTTGAGCCACCACGCCCGGCCCCCAGAGACAGGGTTTCACCATGTTGGCCAAGCTAGTCTTGAACTCCTGATCTCAAATGATCCGCCCGCCTCAGCCTCTCAAAGTGCTGGGATTATAGGCATGAGCCACTGTGCCCAGCTTGGAATTTTTAAATAAACTTCTGATACTAAGCACAGCCCTGATACCTGAGGGTTCCCTAGCCTTTGGTTCTTGACCCTCTGTCTTCTCTCTACTCGCTTTCCTTGGGCAATTACCTCCTTGCTCATTATTTTATTTTATTTGAGACAGGGTCTCACTCTGTCATCCAGGCTGAAGTGCAGTGGCACGATCTTGGCTCACTGTAGCCTCGACCTCCCAGGCTCAGGTGATCCTCTCACCTCAGCCTTCCAAGTAGCTGGGACCACATGCATGCACCACCATGCCCAGCTAAATGTTTGTTCTTTTTGTAGAGACAGGGTTTTACCATGTTGCCCAGGCTGGTCTCAAACTCCTAGGCTCAAGCGATCCACCTTCCTTGGCCTCCCAAAGTGCTGGGATTAGAGGCGTGAGCCACTGTGTCCTGTGCTTGCTCATTATTTTAAACTTCTATCTACACATTTCTCACTACCGAACATGTCTTAGGATTCTGATCTCTCTCCTGTTTCACCTATAGGAATGTCCCACAGATTTTTCAAGCTCGATATATCTAGAATGATCTGTCACCTTACAGTCCAATCCTCTCTACCTTCCTCTCTCATTCTCCTCCTCTGGTCCTAACACTTAAATAACTGTGAAATGCAAGTACTTCAAACCTAGAATTTGAACTCTCCTTCCCCCACATTTCATGAAATAACAAGACTTGTGGATTTTACATCCTCAAATAATTCTGTTCTAGTCTCTTTTTTTTTTTTTTTTTTTTTGGATGGAGTCTCACTGTGTCACCTAGGCTGGAGTGCAGTGGCGAGATCTTGGCTCACTGCAACCTCCACCTCCCGGGTTCAAGTGATTCTCCCACCTCAGCCTCCCGAGTAGCTGGGATTACAGGCACGCGCCACCAGGGCCTGACTCATTTTTGCATTTTAAGTAGAGATGGGGCTTCACCATGTTGGCTTAGCTGGTCTGGAACTCCTGGGCTCAAGTGATCCGCCTACTGCCCCTCAAAGTGCTGGGAGTACAGGTGGAAGCCACTGCCTGGCCTAGGGCCTCTATTTTGTCTGTCTTTTGTGACTAGTAACATGTAACTGAACGAAGTATACCAA
>NC_044996.1:97909277-98004627 GCF_008728515.1 Papio anubis
ATATTTTGTCCAGGGAGTTCCAAGTCAGAGGTTCTAGCTGGGATTACAGGCAGATCCCTTACATCAGGCTAATTTTGTATTTCTAGCTTGAGAGACAGGGTTTCTTTTCTTTTTGAGACAGAGTCTGGCTCTGTCACCCAGGCTGGAGTGCAGTGGCAGATCTCAGCTCACTGCACAAGCTCCATACTCCCGATTCATTCTCCTGCCTCAGCCTCAGTAGCTGGGCATACCTGTAGCCAGCTAGTTTTTATGTTTTTAGTAAGGCAGGGGTTTCACGTGTGGGCAGGAGATGGTCCTCCCTCTCCTGACCTCATGATCCTGGCCCGTCTAGAGCCTCCCAAAGAGATGCTGGGATTACAGGCTTGAGCCACGCTGCCCAGCCCCCAGAGACAGGGTTTCACCATGTTGGCCAAGCTGGTCTTGAACCCACATGACCTCAAAGGATCATACTTCATAAGCCTCTCAAAGTGCTGGGATTATGGCATGAGCCACTGTGCCCAGCTTGGAACACCCCAAATAAACTTCTGATCACTAAGCACAGCCTGATACCTGAGGTTCTTTGGTTTCTTGACCCTCTGTCTTCTCTCTACAAGCTTTCCTTGAGCAATTACCTCCTTGTATAAAATTATTTTATTTTATTTAGAACAGGGTCTCACTCTGGCACATCCAGGCTGAGATGCAGTGGCGCGATCTTGGCTCACCTGTAGCCTGGGCCTCCCAGGCTCAGTGTCCTCTCTACCTCTTGGCCTTTCTCAGTAGCTGGGACCACATGCATGCCACATGCCCAGCTAAATCTGTTTGTTCTTTGAGACAAGTTTGCCATGTTGCCCAGGCTTCCAGTCTCAAACTCCTGAGGCTCGGCGATCCACCTTCTTCCAGCTCCCCCAAACCCAGTGCTGGGATTCAGGCAGTGAAATGAGCCACTGTGTCTGTCTTGCTCATTATTTTTAAACTTCTATCTACACATTTTCTCTCACTACTGAACATGTCTTTAGGATTCTGATCTCTCCTCTCCTGTTTCACCTATGAGATGTCCACAGATTTTTCAAGCTTCCATTATATCTAGAATGATCATCTTACTGAGTCCAATCCTCTTTCTCTACCTTCCTCTCTCATTTTCCTCCTCTGGTCCCTACTTAAATACTTCCCTGGCAGAAATACAATCTTACTTCAAACCTAAATTTAAACTCTCCTTCCCCTGCAGAATTAAAAAGGTCTCACTGTCACCTAGGCTGGTGGAGTAGGCAGTGAGATCTTGGCTCACTACAACCTCCACACTCAGTTCAAAAAGTGATTTTCCCGGCCCTCAACCCTCCAGAGTAGCTGGGATTACAGGCCGTGCCGCCAAGGCCTGACTCATTTTTGTATTTTAGTAGAGATGGGGGCTTCACCATGTTGGCAACTGGTCGCTCCTGGGCTCAAGTGATCCGCCCGCCCTCGGCCTCTCAAAGTGCTGGGAAATTGCAGGTGATGCAGCGCCTGGCCTAGGCCCCTCTATTTTGTGTCTTTTGTGACTGTAGTTCAAGTCCTACTTTCCTAATCTATTCTCCCCTTTGTTGTGGGGTTGAATTCCCTCCGCCAAATTCATGCTGAAGTCTAATACCCAGTGCCTCAAATGTGACCTTATTTGAGATAAGGTCTTACAGAGGTAATCAAGTTAAATAAAGTCAGTGGTGTGTGGGCCCTAAGGCAGTCTGAGTGGTGTGTCCTTGTAAGGGAACTTTGTTTTTCCGTGTTTTTGCTTTTTGGTGGTGGTGGGGCCCCGGTACGTGCGTGGCTGCATCTTCCCAGGCTGGAGCGCAGTGGCATGATCTCAGCTCACCAGCCTCTGCCCCCGGGTTCAGTGATTCTCCTGCCTCAGCCTCCTGGTAATGTGGGACCTGGCCAGCGTGCCACCATGCCGGCTAATTTTTGTATTTTGTAGAGATGGGGTTTCACCATATTGGCCAGGCTGGTCTCAGAACTCCCTGACCTCAAGTGATCACTGCCCACCTCAGCCTCCCAAAGTGCTGGGATTACAAAAGGTGTGAGCCACACCACCGTGCCTGGCCTTTAAAAGGGAACTTTGGACTCAGAGACACGGACACAGGGAGAATGCCATGCGAAGATGAAGGCAGAGATGGGGTGATGCTTTTATAGGCCACAGAAGGCCAAAGATCACCAGCAACCACCAGCAGCTGGAGGAGAGGCCTGGAACAGCTTCTCCCTCACAATCCCCAGAAGGAACCAGCCCTGCCAACACCTTGATCTCAGACTTGTAGCCTCTAGAACTGTGAGACAGGACATTTTTGTCATGGAAGCCCCAGTTTGTGGTAGGTTGTTATGGTAGCCTGAGCAGATTAATCCATCCTTCTCTGCTGGCTTGTCTCCCAGTCATTCAAAACTGCAGCCAGGGAAATCAGATCCAAAGATAAATATTCCCCTGTTCTCCTGCTGAATCCCACTCGGTGGCTCTTCCTCACCTCCAAAAAGTGGCCCATGCACCTTCAAGTGGAGTCAAAGTTGTTCCTATCCTGGTCCGTCCTAACTGTCCCATCTTTGAAGCCCCCTCCCATTTCAGCCTTTTCACTGATCTGCTTATGGTCTCTTCACCACCTGGTGCTGGTTCATGTCCCTGCTTGATTCCTGCTGGTCTCTCTGTTTGTAAAATTCCTCTGTGTTTCCTTCAATTGGTTCATTCTTATTCGTTCGATGCAACTTTTTAAAAATGTATTCGTAGTAGAGACAGGTTGCTCTGTAGCCCAGGCTGGAGTGCAGTGGTGCAATCATAGCTCACTGAAGCCTCAAACTCCTGGGCTAAAGCGATCCTCCCACCTCAGCCTCCCCAGTAGCTGGGCCCATAGGCATGCACCATCATGCCCAGCTAAGTTTATATATATATAAATTTTTTTTTTCTAGATATGAAGTCTCCCTATGTTGCCCAGGCCGGTCTTGAATGCCTGGGTTCAAGGAATTCTCCACCTCAGCCTCCCAAAGTGATGGGATTACAGGTGTGAGCCACTTAATCTGGCCTCTATGCTAGTTTCTTTTAGAAATAATGATACTCGGCCAGGTGCCATGGCTCATGCCTATAATCCCAACACTTTGGGAGGCCAAGGTGGGAGGATTACTTGAGCCCAGGAGTTTGAGACCAGTCTGAGCAATATGGTGAAACCCCATCTCTACCAAAAAACAAACAAAAAACAAAAAATTAGCCAGGCATGGTGGTGCTTGTATTCCCAGCTACTCAGGAGGCTGAGGTAGGAGGATCACTTGAACTGGGGGAGGCTGAGGCTGCAGTGAGCCAAGATTGCGCCACTGTGCTCTAGCCTGGGTGACAGGCTAAGACCCTGTCTCAATAAAAAGAAAGGAAATAATGACACCCAGTGCTAAAATGGAGTATAATGTAGGATTTTTAGAATAAAACAACTCACTTGGTAAGCAATTTGGCCGCTGAATTAAAAAAACCTCAAGGAGGGTTATGCCCTTATGCCCAGCAATCCTGCTGTGGCCATATAGTTAAAGGGGAAAATGAAGAAACAGGTCAATGTTTCCAGATGAAATGATGAGCCCTTACTCTTAGCTGCAGCATGAGTGGTCATGTCCTGGCCTGGCCCTGGGCCACTGTGACACGGGGCCCTCCAGCACAGAGAAGCCCGCTGCTTCTTCCCTGTAATTCCAGAGCCTCACAAGACAGGCACGGGACTGAGCCCCAGAACAGGGAAACCCCAGGCCTGGTGGCAAAGGAGCAGCAGGAGCTGAAAGTGCCCGCTGCAGAGCTGATGGTGTGGCACCAACTCAGGGTGTGGAGGGACTGTCTTTGCACAGGGGTCACACTGAGTGTTACCACCTCCTTCCCTATCAAACAGTGGGACAGGCAATACATGTGAGGTGGGACCTTTCTCTTCCTTTCTTGTTGGTTGGGGTGGTGGTGAATAGGGAAGAACCAAGGAGAGAAGACAAGGATGGAGCGCTTATGTGGCCACACAGGCCCAACTTTGGACTGACTCTCCACAAGTGAGAGGAGGGGAAGGGCCCCAAGTACCAGCCTGCCACGGGGCTATGGTTGCTCACACTGTGGTCAGGAAGGCCCAAGGCAGTTAAAATGGAGGCACTTCTGCCAGGCGTGTGGGGTCAGACCCACAGGTCTCCGAGGAGCTGGAACAAAGCCTTCATCCTGGCTTCTCTCTGCTGAGAACACCCCTGGGCCTGCTTTCTGACAGAACTTTCCTCAAGGAGGGGGTGGGTGGCAACCCAGCACTTATTTGATGCCTACTGTATGCTAGGCACCATGCCAGCTGCTTTTCCGCAGTTTATCCAATTCAATGTTCACAAGAAGCTTGCAAAAGAGTATGTGGCATCTGCCTCCCCACACCTCCTGCCTTAATTCAAGTCTTCTTCCCCTCTCACCTGGATTATGATTTTCATTTCCTAACTATTTTCCTTGCTTCCAGATGTTGGTTTTGTCTATTTGTCTTTATAGAAAAAGCTACTGCATTTTAAACTGTATTCAAACACAGAAATGGTAGCAAACTGTACTGGTAAGCATGGCACCTGACGGTTGGACCAAAGGCCATGAGGGAAGCTTCGAGGGCCTTTGGCGCTGCTAGTCCTTCCTCCTCTGCCCCTTGTTGCCACCTTCAAGATCAGTTAAACATGTGTGGGAACAATGTCACTTTTAAGGAGGTTGGGCTCTACCTCATTACCAAAAAGTACCTCAGATTCTGAGGAAAAGCAGAAACTCTCGAAGTGCCAACCTGCTCCATGGGCCTGACCTGCTCCAGCCTCAGTCCCACAGTTACCCGGATGCTGCCCGGGCCCGGGGCAGGGGAAAAGACAGGAAGACACTTTCCACTCAGCAGTGCTGGGAAGCTGGAGAGCTTGTGAGTCACTGACCAGATGAGACCTCGAAACTGACAGGCAGAACTCTGGGTAGCTATCAGCCTCTCCTGGGGGCAAAAAAAATCTATAAAGAAAGAGCACCAACTTAGCCTGGCATACGGGCTCACGCCTGCAATCCCGAGGCAGGAGGATCACTTGAAGTCAGGAGTTCAAGACCAGTCTGGTGGCCAAGCATGGTGGCTCATGCCTGCAATCCCAACACTTTGGGAAGCTGAGGCAGGAGGATTTCTTGAGCCCAGGAGTTCGAGAGTAGCCTGGGCAACATGGCGAGACCCCATCTAATTTTTTATTTTACAAAAAATAAAAAATTAGCCGGGCATTTGGTGAACGCCTGTAGTCGCAGCTACTCAAGAGGCTGAGATGGGAGGATCACTTAAGCCTAGGAAGTTCAGGCTGCCATGAACCACTGGTTGTGCCACGGCACTCCAGCCTGGTCAACAGAGCAAGACTCTGTCTCAAAAAAAAAAGAAAAGACCATCCTGGGCAGCATAGCAAGATCCCATCTCTACAAAAAATAAAAAAATTAGTCGGGCATGGTGGCACACACCTGTAATCCTAGCTATTCAGGAGGCTGAGCTAGGAGGATTGCTTGAGTCCAGGAGTTCCGGGCTGCAGTGAGCTCTGATTGCATCACTACACTCCAGCCTGAGCAACAAAGCAAGACAGAAGGAAGGAGGGCAGGCAGGCAGGCAGGCAGGAAGGAAGGAAGGAAGGAAGGGAGGAAGGAAGGAAGGAAGGACTGACCAACTTGATTCACAAATGGATCGAATCAAATACTTTTGCAGAAATCCTAACAAATGACTCACCCAGAATATTTAAACATTGTCATTGGGTTGCAGTGAGAGTGGAAACTTGGTGAAAACCAGCCCTCTAAAGGCAGAAAGATCATAGATGTCCATGTTAGGGCTCCACACCAGTCTGAGCTCCCCCTTAACCCACCTTCGCTCCCTGAGGTCCCCCCTCGCATACACACTGCCAGTGGCCAACCTTCCCAAACACCAGTCTGACCAAACATTTCCTCCGGTCCTCCTGTTGTCCTCTGTGCTCCAGATACTGCCCCCCACCCACCTCTCCTGCTCCCAGCTGCCTTTCGCCTACTTGCACCGCTTTCACATCCCCACAGCGACGAGCGTGACGTGACTTTTTTTTTTTTGAGATAGAGTATGTCTGTCACCCAGGCTGGAGTGCAGTGGCATGATCTGGGCTCACTGCAACCTCCACCTTCCGGGTTCAAGCAATTCTCCTGCCTCAGTCTCCCGAGTAGCTGGGATTACAGGTGCCCACCACCACGCCTGGCTAATTTTGTATTTTTAGTGGACACGGGGTTTCACCATGTTGGCCAGGCTGGGCTCAAACTCCTGAGCTCTAGTGATCTGCCTGCCTCGGCCTCCCAAAGTGCTGGGATTACAGGCGTGAGGCACAGCGCCCAGCCCCACAGCCTAATTCTAAGGTGACTTCTTGGCAGCAGCGTTGCTGGCCGCCCCCTTCTGCCCTTCAGGTAGAGGTGAGCAACTTGCCCCAGCGCTCCCAGCTTTTCTGCATGTGCTGTTGGCAGGCCTCCCAAGGTCCCTGACTGCACTCTGTTGTAATGCCAGCTTCTTTCTTTCTTCTTTTCTTTCTTTTCTTTTCTTTCTTTCTTCCTTTCTTTCTTTTCTTTCCTGCCCTGAATGCCCTCTCACTCGCCTTTCATCCCAAATACCAAGACCAACATCCCGTCCACCCTCTGAGGTTTGGACCAACCAACCAAAGATAGAAAATATTCAGAAAATAACCAATAAAATAAAAATAATACAAATAAAATAATACAGTACAACAACTATTTACACAGCATTTACATTGTATGAGGTATTACAAGTTATCTAGAGATGGTTTAAAGTATACCAGAGGATTTGTGTAGTAAATTACATGCAACCACTACACTATTTAATATCTGGGCTGTGAGTATCCGTGGGTTTTGGTATCTGTGCAGGTCCTGGAACCAATTCCTCCTGGATACTGAGGGATGACTGTAATTGGTGAATGTGTGGATAGAAGAATAAATGGAGGCCAGGCACAGTGGCTCACACCTGTAATCCTAGCACTTTGGGAGGCCGAGACGGGTGGATTGCCTGAGCTCGGGAGTTTGAGACCAGCCTGGACAACACGGTGAAACTCCGTCTCTACTAAAATACAAAAAATTAGCCCGCTGAGGCGGCAGGCGCTTGTAATTCCAGCTACTCAGGAGGCTGATGCAGGAGAATTGCTGGAACCCGGGAGGCGGAGGTTGCAGTGAGCAGAAATCGCACCACTGCACTCCAGCCTGGATGACAGAGCGAGACTCCGTCTCAAAAAAAAAAAAAAAAAAAAAGAAAGAAAGAAAGAAAGAAAGAAAGAAGAGGAGGAAGAAATGGAAAATGTGTGTGGATCCTGAGACTTTGTCAAGTTCAGTCATGTGTCCAAGATCTGAGATCTAAGCTTTGTGAATGAATCAGTGCCCTGGCTGAAACCCCTGGGCTTCAGTGTTTGCAGGTCTTGTCCTCCTCCATGCAGCCCTCCCAGAGAATTGGCTCTGCTTGGGAAGTCTGTGGGGTCCCTGGGGCAGCAGCTGGGTGAGTCCTGGAATCAATCCTCATGTCTTGCTGCTGGAGGGCATCTCCTTCCTTGAAATCATTCGTGGGAGGCTTGGGTCGGGCCGTCCAGTCCTTAGTCTGGGACTACAGGAGAGATGGCCGGGTCCAAGCAAACAGAGGCAGACAGAGGTGTGGTAAGTGGCGATTCCGGGTGAGACAGGATGCTAATTGGATCCCACTTGGAGTGACTTGATATCGGGTTTGCGGATGGTCACTGAGGACCCTCCTGGCCCCACGAGGATTCACTCAGCCTGGTGGTTGGACTAAGAGAAGGCCTTGTGGCCAGGAGCCCGGTTGGGTTTTGAGGTTATTCTGAAGAGAGGGGGCTGGATGAGTTGGGGTATTGATGCCCGGCAGCCCAAGCAAAGGGTTCGAAGGACGCGGGGAGGGTGGCTGCCTCCCGTCCCCCACAGGCCCTTCTGCCGCCTCCTGAACAGTTTTCCTGCCGCATCGAGGTGCCATCCTCGGGTATTCCCGGGGTCCTGGGCCAGGGAATGGCAGGTCCCTGGATCAGGAGGCCGAGAGACCTCTGGCCCTCGAGTCCCACTTCCTCCGCCAGCAGGAGGGGACTGGGGGGGCGCGGTTGTGCGCCACCCCGATTGCACCCAGATTCGGTAGTTTTCGGCATCTCCTCCCAGGAGCACGGGGAGCGGGAGACCGGGAACCCCAAAGAGGACCTCTGGGTCCGGCGAGTCCGGGTGGCAACTCGAGCTGAACCCCCTCTCCCGCCGCAGCGCCGGGAGGGGCTCCGACGCCAGCCGTGCCCTCTCGTCCTGCTCACTCACCCAGGCCTAACGACAGCAGCTGGCTCTGCGAGAGGTTCCCCGGGTTGGGGCCCCTAAATTAACACGCGGAGGGCCAGGAGGAGGCAGGGGAAGGGGGCGGGGCAAAAGCTGCGGGGAAGCAAAACGGAGGAAGAGGCGCAGAGACGAGCGAGGAGCGAAGACCGGGGGCAGCCGGCTCGGCCCAGGTTCACGATGCGAACAGCAGGGGGCGCCAGAGACCGCTGGAGGCCAAGGCCCAGCGCCACTGCGGCACTGGCACAGCCGCGTAGTCCGCAGTCAGAGGGCGGGGCCCGCCTTTGCAGCCGCGGTCACGGTGGTGTTCGCCCAGGCTCCGCAACCACCCGCAGCGCTCACGACGTGAAGGAGCAGCCCTCCTCCTTTCCTCTTCCCTCACCTCCTCCATCTTCTCCATCCTCCTCTTCTCTTGACAGATTGATGGATGAGAGATGGATGTGTGTGTGCGCGTGCATGTGTAAAGATACCCAAGCATTATCCTTAAAAAAGGAAACATCTGAAGCCACAAGGAATATGAAATTAAAGAAACCCAGGTAGACAGTCTCCTTAAAAATATTATGGAACCATTTGAAAAATTGTTTATCAAGACTATGTAATGTCATGGGAAATTATTTTCATATACTATTTTTTGTATACTTTATGTTCTAGGGTACATGTGCACAACGTGCAGGTTTGTTACATATGTATACATGTGCCATGTTGGTGTGCTGCACCCATTAACTCGTCATTTACATTAGGTATGCATCCTAATGCTATCCCTCCCCCCTCTCCCCACCCCACGACAGGCCCCGATGTGTGATGTTCCCCTTCCTGTGTCCAAGTGTTCTCATTGTTTCATATACTATTAACGCGAAAAATGCGGGACACACACACAGAAATCTCCATGTAAAAATGTGAACTATACACAGAGTAGGAATGATCATCAAAACTACCTCCAAGTATGAACAATGGTTTTCTGCAGGTGTGGTAATGCCTTTGTAGAATGTGCATAAATTCATATTAGAATAAATTGAAGCCTTTCCTTTTTATAGATAAAGGGAAGCCAGGTACATCCCAGGCTGGGGCCAGGCAGGAAAAGGAACTGGGCAGGGCTTGAGGAGGGCACGGGGGCTCCTTGGTAAGGTGGTGTCCAGATGTCACCCAGGCCTGTGGGTCTATCCTGCACGTCTGTGCTCCCCTTCCCCTAATACCCAGATATCCCTTTTCCTTAACAATCCCCACCCTGATATACACCACAGACCTAAAATCTTACTCAATATGCCTCTGGAAATAAACTCCTGTCAATATTTCTCTGTCCAAAACAGTTAAGAATCTCTCAATTGATCTAATGAATTGAATAAATCTATCCCCATATTAGAAAAATGCACGCGTTGGCCCTGATTTAATTTCCCAGTAACGACAATTCCCCAGTAACTACATATGCATATGTACCAGACAAACAAGGCAGCTTTCCATTCCCAACTTCTCCTCCCTGGCTGATGGTTCTCAGGAGAATCTAGGCACCTGAGCCCTGGCCCCAGCACCCTGATGGAGAGTGCAGGGGACCTGGATAGTAGAGGTAGGCCTAGAAGCTTTTAGTGTAAAATATGGAATTGAAATAAAAAGACACGCAGGTAACCATGTGTCAGGCACACATCTGGTACCCAATACATCTTATGGAATAAAATAGACATTAAAATGCCACAACTATAAGTTAAAATATTGGCAAACTGACTAGCAAGGTTTAGAAATCCACATTTAAGGCTGGTCTAGTGGTGATAAATTCTGTCATCTTCTTCTTGTCAGGGAAAAACTTTATTTCTCCTTCATTTTTGAAGGATAGCTTTGCTAGAGACACAGGCAGAAAAATATTTCATGACTTCACTTATATGTAGAATATTTTTAAAAGAGCTCAGGCCGGGTACAGTGGCTCACACCTGTAATCCCCACATCTTGGGAGGCCAAGGCAAGAAGATCACTTGAGCCTGGGAGTTTGAGGCTGCAGTGAGCTATGATCACACCATTGCACTCCAGCTTGAGAAAAAAGTAATGCTGCTCTGAACATGGGTGTGCAAATATCACTTCAAGGCCCTGCTTTCAATTCTTTTTTTATACATACGCAGAAGTAAAATGGCTGAATTATATGGTAGTTCTATTTTTAATTTTTTGAGGAAACTCCAAACTATTTCCTGTTGGTTGCACATTTTATTTTATTTTATTTTATCTTATTTTATTTTATTTTATTTTGAGATGGAGTCCGGCTCTGTCACCCAGGCTGTAGTGCAGTAGCACAGTCTTCGCTCACTGCAACCTCTGCCTCCCAGGTTTAAGCGATTCTCCTGCCTCAGCCTCCCGAGTAGTTAGGATTACAGGCACCCACCACCATGCTCAGCTAGTTTTTTGTATTTTTACTAGAGACAGGGTTTCACCATGTTCATCAGGCTGGTCTCGAGCCCCTGACCTCAAATGATCCACCCATCTCGGCCTCCCAAAGTGCTGAGATTACAGGGATGACCCACTGCGCCAGCCTGGTTGCACCATTTTGCAATCCCACCAACAGTGCACCAGAGTTCCAATTTCTCCATATTCTCGTCAACACTTTATTTTGGGAAAGTTGTTTTCTGTGACTTGTCTCCTGCCCCTCTGCCAGTAACAGGAAGTACTAGAGACAGAGGCCCAGCCCTCTCTTCTAGCTCCTTGATCAGTGCCAGGCCCTGACTCATCCCTCCGTTTATTCCAGTCACAGTGACAAGATGAAAGAGAAAGAACACATCAGGTGCAGAAAATACAGGAAAAGAGGTCTTAACTGGGGAGGAGAGTGAGGGGAATCAAATGGGGGGAGCTTCCATTTCTCACCTCTATTCCCTCAGTCTCACTTTGAGACAGAATGAGACACTGTCTCGTAAAAATGTAGGGGAGGGCCAGGCACAGTGGCTCATACCAATAATCCCAACACTTTGGGAGGTCTAGGTGGGAGGATCACTTGAGCCCAGGAGTTCAAGACCATGCTGGGCAACATAGTAAGACTTTTTGTCTCTACAAACAATTTAAAAATTAGTCTGGTGTTGTGGTGTGTGGCTGTGGTCCCAGCTACTCAGGAGGCTGAGGTGGGAGGATCCCTTAAGCCTAGAAGGTCAAGGCAGCAGTGAGTCAAGATTGCACTACTGCACTGCAGGCTGGGCAATAGAACAAGACTCTGTCTCAAATAAAAATAACACTATGAGCATGGGTGTGCAAATATCTCTTCAAGACTCTGCTTTCAATTCTTCTTCTTTTTTTAGAAAGGGTTTTACTCTTGCCCGGGCTGGAGTGCAGTAGCAAAATCTTGGCTCACTGCAGCCTCAATCTCCTGAGCTCAAGAGATCCTCCCAAAGCGGGGTGCAGTGACTCACACCTATAATCCTAGCACTTTGGGAGGCCAAGGTGGGCGGATCACCTCAGGTCAGGAGTTTGGGACCAGCCTGGCCAACATGGTGAAACCCTGTCTCTACTAAAAATATAAAAATTAGCCAGGCGTGTGGCGCACGCCTGTAATCCCAGCTACTAGGGAGGCTGAGGCACGAGAATCGCTTGAACTCAAGAGGTGAAGTTGCAGAGAGCCGAGAGTATGCCACTTCACTCCAGCCTGGGCAACAGAGCGAGACTCTGTCTCAAAAAAAAAAAAAAAAAAAAAAAAGAGATCCTCCTGCCTCAGCCTCTCAAGTAGCTGGGACTACAGGCACATGCCACCACGCCTGCCAAGCTTTTAAATTTTTTTTTTTGGTAGAGACAGGCTTTCACCATGTTGCCCAGGCTGGTCTTGAATTCCTGGGCTCAAGCGATCCACCCACTGCCTCAGCCTCCCAGGGCACTGGGATTACAGGCATGAGCCACCCTGCCAGGCACAATTCTTTTGATGTATACTCAGAAATGAAATTGTTGGATTATATGGTGGTTCTAGTTTTAATTTTTTGAGGAACCTCTAAAGTATTTCATATCAGTTGCACCATTTTACTATCACACCAACAGTGCAGTGCACCAGGGTTCCGATTTCTCTACATTCTCACCAACACTTGTTATTTTCTTTTTTTTTTTTTTTTAATTATAGCCATCCTAATGGGTAGACACCTTTTCATGTCAGATCTACCAGCTTGTTGGGTCAGATTGTAAAATATTTCATTAATATTTTTATATTGATTACATGCTGAAATGATACGATGTAGGATTTATTGAGTTAAATAAAATATATGATTAAAATTAATTTCACTTGTTTCTTTTTACTTTTTATAAAGTGGTTTCAAGAAAATTTAAAATTACATAGGTGGCTCACATTATATTTCTATTGGACACTGCTGGGCCAACCTGAGAAATGAAGCAGGTTAAACATAATTATGAATCCAGGAGCAGTGGCTCAAGCCTGTAATCCCAGCACTTTGAGAAGCTGAAGTGGGAGGATCGCTTGAACCCAGGAATTCAAGACAAGCCTGAGCAACAGAGTGAGACCCCATCTCTAAAAAAACAAAACAAAACAAAACAGAAACATAATTATGGTTTAAAAATTATGCATCCAGGCCAGGCGTAGTGGCTCATGCCTGTAATCCCAGCACTTCAGGAGGCCAAGGTGGGCAGATCACTTGAGGCCAGGAGTTCAAGACCAGCCTGGCCAACATGGGGAAACCTCATCTCTACTAAAAATACAAAAATTAGCTGGGCATGGTGGCGCAGGCCTGTAGTCCCAGCTACTCGGTAGGTTGAGGCAAGAGAATTGCTTGAACCCGGGAGGCAGAGGTTGCAGTGAGCTGAGATCTCGCCACTGCACTCCAACCTGGGCCAAAGAGTGAGACTCTGTCTCAAAAAAATATATATCCATCCAGTTATAAAACTGTAACCTTTGGTCAACATGTTGTTGTTGTTGTCGTTGTTTTTGCTTTTTTTTAGACAGAGTTTCTCCCTCTGTCACCCAGGCTAGGGTGCAGTGGTGTCATCTTGGCTCACCACAACCTCTACCTCCTGGGCTCAAGTGATCCTCCCACCTCAGCCTCTTGAGTAACTGGGACAACAGACACACACCACTGCACCCAGCTAATTTTTATATTTGTTTGTGGAGATGGAGTTTCACCATGTTGCCCGGACTGGATCAAAAGATTATTATATAAAACAGTATATTGATAACTATATGAATCCCACATTCTACATTATCTTAACAATGATCAAGAAATGGAGATGGGGAAGGGCAGAGCCACAATCAGCTGCAGATTAGATTCTTTCTCTCAAATAGATGAGCCTCAAGAATGCCATTTCTATCTTAACCATGGCAATTAGAGATCGAAGATCAAGAACACATGGTGTTTCACATCCGAATATATTCTGGATCAGAATTTGCTGTACAGTGGATGGGTGGGGATAGAAGTCCTGGAGGGGACTAGGGCAGCAGAGCTGAATGTCAGGGCAGCCTAGGACATAGGGTGGAAATGTGAGCCAAAGAAAGCTGGTGGCAGGAGAGAAAATGACAAATGTCACCTCTTGGTCCCTTCAGTGACTTCCTCTCAGCCACCTGTCTAGCAGCTGAATGCAGGGGTCTGACTTATCTCCCGCCCTGTTGCCAATAACAAGAAGTACTAGAGACAGAGGCCCAGAACCTCCCTCCTAGCTCCTTGATCAATGTCAGGCCCTGACTCATCCCTCCATTTATTCTGTTCACAGTGACAAGCTGGAAGAGAAGGGACACATCAGGTGCAGAGAACACAGGAAGAGAGGTCCTGACTGGGAAGGAGAGTGAGGGGAATCAAATGGAGGAAGCTTCTATTTCTCACCTCTACTCCCTCCATTTATTTTACTGCCATTTCTGCCCTGTCCCCCAGGGAGCCCAGGTCCCCACGGTCCCCAGACCAGGCAGGCAAGTGGGTTCTAGGGGGAAAAGGCACCTTCCAGCACCTCTGTTAGGAGATATGTCTCAGGCCTATGGTAGCCAGAGCTGTAAATCACTCTTCCTAACCTAGTCAGTTAGAAGGATGACAGAGCTGTCTTCACGTTGGGCTGGAAGATGCCAAGTCTTCATCTAGTGGTGCTGCCTGACAAATCTGTCCTCCTGCATCCATGTGGGGAGCACGTGGTCAGGGCTGAATGCAAATTCCTCACCATCCTGGGTCCAATATAACCAAGTGGAAGTGACTTTTAGCCTAGGCAGTGCCCGGAAGTGACTACAAAGTATATTACACACTTTGAAATTAAGTGTATATTTTATTTTTATTTTTATTTATTTATTTTTGAAACACAGTCTCACTTTGTCACCCAGGCTGAAGTGCAGTGGCGCCACCTTGGTTCACTGCAACCTCTGCCTCCCGGGTTCAAGCGATTCTCCTGCCTCAGCCTCCCGAGTAGCTGGGATTACAGGTGCTTGCTGCCACACCCAGCTAATTTTTGTATTTTTAGTAGAATCGGGGTCTCACCATGTTGGCCAGGCTGATCTTGAACTCCTGGCCTCAAGTGATCTGCCCACCTCGGCCTCCCAAAGTGGTGGGATTACAGGCGTGAGCCACCGCACCCAGTCTATTTTTATTTTATTTTTAAATAAATGCTATTGTGTATATTTGAGGTTTGCAACATGATGTCATGGGATACATATATGACTAGATACATGTAGATACTACAATGATTACTGTAGCGAAGCAGATTAACATAGTATCTATCACCTCACAGTTACTTTCTGTGAGGAGAGCAGCTGAAATCCACTTAGTTAGCAAAAATCCCTAATACAATTGTATTAACTTTAGTCCTCATGTTGTACATTAGCTTCCGGACTTGTTAATCGTATGTATCTGCTATTTTGTATCCTCAGACCTTCATCTCCCCAATTTCTCTCCCCTCCACCCCCTACCCATTGTAACCATTGTTTCCACCTCTGTCTCAGTTTATTTGAGCTCTTTTTTTTTTTTTAATTTTATTTATTTATTTAATTTTTGAGACAAGGCCTTGCTCTGTTTCCCAGGATGAAGTGCAGTGGGGCAATCACAGCTCACTGCAGCCTCGACCTCCTGGGCTCAAGTGATCCTCCCATCTCAGCCTCCTGAGTAGCTGGGACCACAGGTGCATGCTACTACACTCGGATAATTTTTTAATTCTTTGTAGAGACAGGGTCTCACTATGTTGCCCGGGCTGGCTTTGAACTCCTAGGCTCAAGTGATCCTCCCAGCTAGGCCTGCCAAAGTTCTGGGATTACAGGCATAAGCCATCATGCCCGACCCCGCCTGTTCTTTGTTTGTTTGTTTTTGTTTGTTTTGTTTTGTTTTTAAGACAGGGTTTTACTCTGTCTCACAGTGAAACTGAGAGAGTAGAGGTGAGAAATGGAAGGTCCCCCCCCATTCAATTCCCCTCACTGTCCTCCCCAGTCAGGACCGCTCTTCCTGTGTTCTCCACACCTGATGTGTCCTTTCTCTTTCATCTTGTCACTGTGACCGGAATAAATGGAGGGATGAGTCAGGGCCTGGCATTGACTAAGGTGCTAGTCAATGGCTGGGCCTCTGTCTCTAGTATTTCCTGTTACTTGCAGAGGGGCAGGAGACAAGGCACAGAAAATAACAAGTGTTGGTGAGAATGTGGAGAAATTGGAAGTCTGGTGCTCTTTTGATGGGACTGTAAAATTTTGCAACTGATAGGAAACAGTTTGGAGGTTCCTCAAAAAAATAAAAATAGAACTACCATATAATTCATCAATTTCACTTCTGAGCATATATCAAAAAGAATTGAAAGCCGAGTCTTGAAGAGATATTTGCACACCCATGTTCATAGCCGCAGTATTTTTTTCCCAGGCTGAAGTACAATCGTGTGATCATGGCTCATTGCAGCCTCAAACTCCCAGGCTCAAGCAGTCCTCCAACCTCAACTTCCCTAGTAGCTGGGACCACAGGCATGCACCACTGCACTTGATTAATTTTTTAATTTTTCATACAGACTGAGTCTCGCTATGTTGCCCAGGCGGGTCTCAAACTCCTGGCTTCAAGCAATCCTCCCGCCTTGGTCTCCCAAACTGCTAGGATTACAGGCATGAGCTACTGCGCCCAGCCTTATAGCAGCATTATCCACAAGAGCCATAAGATGGAAGCAACGTCCATCAATGGATGCATAGATAAATAAAAAATGGTTTATCCATACAATGGAATATTCTTCATCCTTAAAAAGGAAGCTACTCTGATGCATGCTACAACATGGATGAACCTTGAGGACATTATGCTAAGTGAAACAAATCAGTCACAGAAAGATAAACACTGGACCGGGTGCTGTGGCTCATGCCTATAATCCCAGCACTTTGGGAGGCTGAGGCGGGCAGATCACCTAAGGTCAGGAGTTCGAGATCAGCCTGGCCAACATGGTGAAGCCCCGTCTCTACCAAAAATACAAAAATTAGCCAGGGATGTTGGCCTGTGCCTGTAGTCCCTGCTACTTGGGAGGCTGAGGCAGGAAAATCATTTAAACCTGGGAGGCGGAGGTTGCAGTAAGCCGAGATCATGCCATTGCACTCCAGCCTGAGCAACAAGAGCAAAATTCCATCTCAAAAAAAAAAGATAAACACTGTATGATTATGATGATTTCACTTATATAAGGTATCTAAAGTAGTCAAACTCATAGAAGCAGAAAGTAGAATGGTGATTCCCAGGGGCTGAGAGGAGGGGAAAGGAGAGTTGTTTAATGGGTGCAGTTTTAGATTTGCAAGATGAAAAAATACAGATCTGTCACACAACAGTGTGAATATAATAAATACTACTGAACTGTACACTTAAAAATGGCTAAGATAGTAAATATTTATCTTATATAATTTTGAGCACAGTAAAAAAGAAAAAAAATGATATGGTATCTGGGTCTTACTTTTGAATATTTCATTGGGGGAATTGAAGTACAGATAAAACTATTTTAGATATATATTGATAATTATTGAAGCTAAGTGATAAATACATGAGGGCCTATTTTACTAATATTTATTCTTTTATATAAGTTTGAAAATATTTATAATAAAAATAATAAACACTTTTTAAGGTAGGTTTCAAAATAATACCAGAGATTTTTAGAATAATGTTGGCGAGTCTAGGCATCACTGGAAAGATACACACAAAAACATTAACAATGATGAAGTCTGAGAGGTCGAATTATAAATTATCTTTTTGTATTCTAATTATTTGCAATGCCTGGATATTGCATTTTATCATTAGAAATATCGGAGAAAGTAAATGAAGATATATGTCCAAGGATATTTAGTGCAGCTCTTTGAAATAGTAAATGGGGGAAAATTCAATAGGGGAATGATTCAGTGAATCACGGTGCAGACTGCATGTGCCATGATGGGATAGTATGCAGCTATTTAAATGGGTGGGTCTTGGCTGGGTGCAGTGGCTCAGGCCTGTAATCCCAGCACTTTGGTAGGCTTGAGCCTGGGAGTTTGAGACCAGCCGCATTCCTGGAAAAAAAAAAAAAAAAAAAAAAAAGGATGGAGGATGGCTCTTGATACATTTCCCTCCTAAATATTTTTACCAATCTCATTTCTTGCAAGAGTGAGAGCAACTACTTTCTGACACCCTTGTCGATGTCGTATATTATTGATCTGTCCTAATGGGGAAAAAATACATCTTTGTCTTCTCTATAGGATTTTTAAAGGAATTGTTACTGAGCGTGAGCATGATATTAGGTGGAGAAGATAGCCCTACAGTGGGTTGGGCAAAGAGACTGCTGGTGTTTGTGGGGCAGGGAATGGTGTGGTCTTAGGTCTGGGGAGCTCAGTACAGAGAAATCGCTCTGGTCCTGTCTTCAGGGCCACAGGAAATCAGACTCGTTGCAACTTAGGTAAGGATCTGGGGAAACTGAGTAACTCCTAGATGCACCCCCATTCCTGAGTGTATCATCCAACCTGAGGATGGGCTTAGAGGGGTGATGGTGTCTCTTTTCTCACTGCAGAACCAACCTCCACTGTGCCTCTACTGTGAGCATATGCCACGCTGCAAGTCTAACAGTCTCTCCACAGGGGAGGAATTTACTGTTGTCATCAAGCGAAAGTGACTTTATTGGGGTTGCCCTATAGGGTTGCACTATAGGGTGTTGAGCCCCTATGCAAGTCTTTAATGTACACTGCACACATTCAAACCAAATTTGTATTTTTTAAAGCCCTGCTTAGGTGTGGCAAAGAAGGACTTCTTAAAGAAAATTATAAATACACAATGTATAAGGCAAAAATATGATACATATCATTACATTACAGTAGGATTTCTGCTCAGTTAAGGAAATGATAAAGTTAATTGATACACAAAAAATTAGGAGAAGATCTTTTAAGTGTCTAACACCAACCAAGAACAATATCTAGCATATACAAGGAACTCCTACAAATCAGCTGCCACAGCAAAAAGCTAGGAACTTCAATAGAAAAATAGGCAAAGCATGTGACATGCAATTCACAGAGAAACGCTAAGAAACATCTTAGCAGCCGGGTGCGGTGGCTCATGCCTGTAATCCCAGCACTCTGGGAGGCTGAGGTGGGCAGATCACCTGAGGCCAGGAGTTTGAGACCAGCCTGGCCAACATGGTGAAACCCTGTCTCTACTAAAAATATAAAAATTAGCCGGGCATGGTGGTGGGTGCCTGTAATCCCAGCTACTCAGGAGGCTGAGGCAGAAGAATCCCTTGAACCTGGGAGGTGGAGATTGCAGTGAGCCAAGATCGTGCCACTGCACTGCAGCCTGGGCAACAGAGCAAGACTCCGTCTCAAAAAAAAAAAAAAAAAAGGAAACATGATGTAATCAACTTATTTACACCTGCCAGATTACACATGCCATAAATTGGAGAGGTAGATCATGCCAAGTTCTGGCAGGGATGAGGGGAAAGAGGAACTTCATGTCCAGTAGTTGAGAGCAGCTCAGACTCCAACAGTTCATCTGTTGGTTTACCTTTTCCTACTCTGCCTGCTCCTGGTAAGCTGTGATTCTCTGTATTGCTGTCTTTCTGCTTTTTCAGAGTGTCAGTTTGCCCTGTGCCCTCAACTGTCTGACAAATCTGGGAAGAGATGTCGTGTTTCAGTTTGTTCAGCTCTTTTTCTTGTGAGGCTGGGAGTGACAACTTCCAAGCTACAAGATAGTGACTGGTGGGCTTCTGGGATGTGGGTGCTCTAGGGGTCAGTGGTTAGGGGCCACATGACTAGTGCCTGTGGGGTTGTTTTTGCTCTATGTGGTCTGGGTGGGGCCTTAGTCTTGTGAAATCTATGCCTCTTAGTGATTAAGTGTTCATAATTAAGGGGTTTGGGGATGAAGCAAGTGGGTTTCTGGGGGACAGTAGATGGAAGTGATTATGGATCAGTGTTCGTTAATCAATACCAGATCCTGGGGTCAGTGTTGCTGAGCATGTGAAGCAGTGATTAGGAGCCTTTGGAAGTCAGAAAATGAAGTGTTCTATGGAGGTGATTTGTACCATGTGTAGTGGGCCAGTGATTCACAGCCCAGAAAGGTCAACGATTGCACCTCTAGGAGATAATTATTGAGAAATAGAATATACGACTCTTGAACATCTATAACAACTCCTTTGTGGTGGGCGGGGCAGACTGTGCATTGTAGGATGTTTAGCAGCATCTCTGGCCTCTACGAACCAGATGCTGGTAGCATCACCGCTCCCTCATTGTGAAAATCAAAACAAACGTCTGCAGATATTCCTGAATGTCCCTTTGGGGGCAAAACTGCCCCCTGTTAAGACTCACCGCTAGACTCACAGCTCGGCCTGGCATGGTGGCTCACACCTGTAATCCCAGCACTTTGGGAGGCTGAGACAGGCAGATCACCTGAGGTCAGGAGTTCGAGACTAGCCTGGCCAACATGGTGAAACTCCGTCTCTACTAAAAATACAAAAATTAGCCAGGTGTGGTGGTGCATGCCTGTAATCCCAGCTACTTGGGAGGCTGATGCAGGAGAATCGCTTGAACCCAGGAGGTGGAGGTTGCAGTGAGCCAAGACTGCACCACTGCACTCCAGCCTCAGCAACAGAGTGAGACTTCATCCCATTTAAAAAAAAAAAAAAAAAAAAAAGACTCACTGCTGTAGAGAGAAGGCCAAAAGCTCACACTGAATATAAATGATTTAATTCACCTAATAATGAAAGAGGATCTCAGATTGGATATATGTATGAAATAAAGCTATATCCAAGCTTCAGGATGGGAATACTTGCAATGGAGAGGTTGAAAATGAAAAAGTGGGAGATGTTTTCGTAAGCATGTTAGGTCTGGTTATGCAGTTCACTGTTGCCCAACACGTTCCAATTTGGGGAAGTGACTGGAGGTTAATCGTCATGAGAATTCAGTTCTGGAATACAGAGGAAGATAATGATGGAGTGATGTATTCTGGGAGAGCATGTGGTTGATGGGAAAGTTTGGAGTCTTCATCATGCTGTTGGCAGGCAGCAGATGTTTCATTTTGAGGACGTCTGTGAAGAGACAAGCATCCTTGGCCATGTGCACTGATTTGATTTTAAAGTGAGGTTTGGGGCTGGTGGCAGGTAAGCTGCTTTCTTCTATTCTTTTTGCTTGTATAAAATAGAAGGCATGACTGGGCGTGGTGGCTCACGCCTGTGATCCCAGCACTTTAGGAGGCTGAGGCAGGTGGATTGCTTCCAGTCCAGCCTGGGCAACATAGTGAGACCCCGCCTCTAAACAAATTTTTTTTTTAAATGAAAAGAAAAGAAAAAACATAAGGCAGATTGTGCTTCTGGCATGAGGGAGTAAGGAGGTTGGCAAGTCCTTTCCCTGGAAGGCAACTCTAAAAGCTGGGGAAAAGTGTCAAAAGCAACGCTTTCAGTATTCTGGAATTCAGCTGAATGCATAAGTACAATCTGAGAGGTGTTTTATTCATCAAAACGACTCAACTTTGGCTCAGAACAGTGCAGTCTATGGTGGGCTTTTTCCCAGTGTGGCTCCTATCCTTCCTCCAGCTTTGTCAGTGTCACGGTTCAACCAGGGCAAGGGAGGCCGCGAAAACAACAGGCTTCACTGCCGCTGCTGGAGACCATGCACATGGGTAGCAGGGATCAGAGCAGACTCAAACCACCTCCATATCCATGACCTACTGAGCCTGTAGATGCACAGAGACATGAGCAAGCCTGGCAGAAAGTAAAAGCCAGGTCGGGCTTGTAAAAGGCCTGAGGTTTGAATGTGCTCCCCAGGGGTAAAAGCAAGTCAAAGATGGCTTGACATGATTGAACACAACCTCTGATCAATCTTTGGTTGAACACCAAGCTGTACAGACAGGGGATGACCCCTAGAAAGCCAGCCTTAAGGATACAAAACAAGAAAAAATAACTGAGCAGAGACATCAGCGGCTATACCTTGCAGGGGAGACAGACTTCACAGATTTCATTCAGTTGCAGAATCTGGACAAAATACCAGAACCAGCTATTTCAGGGCTCAAAAAGTAAATAGCAGGAAGACTGAGGAAGAAGATCAACATTTGCAGTAGCACTGAAATGTACTATTCACCTTTTTTTCCCCCTCCAGTATTCTCCAGCCTGAACTTAAGGCAGATTGAAGCCCAGAAGTGAGCACTATGGTGCAGACAGAGATCTAGGGAAGCCCTCTAGTTCTGGCTTGAGAAATAGGAAAGAGAACTTCTAGGGGTCAGAGAGAGTATGAAAATCCCCCAGTATTTTATTTTCTCTTGTCTCCTGTGTCCAGGACCCTAAGCCATCTCATGGTAGCCGTGGCAGTGGCCAAATGGCACCTCATAGGCGCCACAACTCTGAGGGAGGGGAACCCTCCTCTGCCATCTGTGGAGCTGTGGTTCCAGCAAGGTGGGGCCTCTTTCCCTCCCAGAAGGGAAGAACTTGGTAAAGTGTCCCCATAAAATTGTGGCCAGGCATGGTGACTTGTGCCTGTAATTCCAATGACTTGGGAGACTGAGGCAGGAGGATCACTTGAGGCCAGGAGTTGGAGACTAGCCTGGGAAACATAGTGAGACTATCTCTTAAAAAAGAAAAGAAAATTGTGGCCAGGTAAGGTGGCTCACACCTGTAATCCCAGCACTTTGGGAGGTCAAGGCGAGTGGATCACTTGAGGTCAAGAGTTCTAGACCAGCCTGGCCAACATGATAAAACCCCATCTCTACTAAAAACACAAAAATTAGCCGGGCGTGGTGGCGGGTGCCTGTAATCCCAACTATTTGGGAGGCTGAGGCAGAATGGCTTGAACCGGGGAGGCGGAGGTTGCAGTGAGCCAAGATCCTACCATTCCACTCCAGCCTGGGTGACAGAGTGAGACTGTGGCTCAAATAAATAAAATAAATAAAATAAAAATTGTACTGGGATGAACCTTTAGGACATTATGCTAAAAGAAATAAGCCAGTCACAGAGAGACAACTACTGTATGATTCTGCTTATACGAAGTACCTAAAGTAGTCAAATTTATGGAGACAGAAAGTAGAATGGTGGTTACCAGGGGCTGGGGAGGGGAAATGAATAGTTGTTGTTTAAGGGGTACAGAGTTTCAGTTTTGCAAGATGAAAAAGTTCTGGAGATCGGTTGCACAACAATGTGAACATACTTAATACTACTTAACTATATACTTAAAAATGGTTAAGGTGATAAATTTTATGTTGTGTATGTTTTACCACAATTAAAACGTTTAAAAGATATATTTGACTGGTACATTTGACATAGGCTACTATGCTACGTACAATACAGTATACAAAGTTCAGTGAGAATTAACTCTAGATTTTAGTCATGATGGAATACTGGAAATACCAATGACATTCTGGGTAGAATTAATGACGGTTTCAATTCCAGCTCTTCCTCTTTTTAGGCATGAGACTATTAAAAAGTTGCTTCATTTTCACTTCATCTTAAAAATAAGTATGAACATTCTTATCAGTCAGTGCAAAGATATTTTTCGACAAAGAATACTGTATAGAGAATTTACCAGTCATGTTCTAGACTTAAGGCAAATAATTAACAAAGTTCTCTCACTTTAGAAGAGAAATCTCAAACTAGTAATAAAACAATATCAGGCAGTGACTCTTGCAACATATGCATACAATTGAATCTAAATGGATGATGACGGGGCATTTGGGTTTGTTGTTGTTGTTTTTTTTTTTTTTTTTGAGACAGAGTCTCGCTTTGTTGCCCAGGCTGGAGCGCAATGGTGCGATCTCTGCTCACTGCAACCTCCGCCTCCCGGGCTCAAGCAATTCTCCTGCCTCAGTCTCCTGAGAGTAGCTGGGATTACAGGCACCCACCACCATGCCCAGCATTTGTATTTTTAGTAGAGACAGGGTTTTACCATGTTGGCCAGGCTGGTCTCGGACTCCCGATCTCAAATGATCCTCCCACCTCAGCCTCCCAAAGCGCTGGGATTACAGGCGTGAGCCACTGTGCCCGGCCACGACTGGGCATTTGAAATAAATATTTTCTACTATAAGGAAAAAAAACAATAATAGCTCAGGACTTTATTTTTATTAAAGTAAAATATAGCTACATAAAGCCATGTAACACCAAAGTATAGCTTAACTGGTTCTTACAAGGCAAACACCTTTGTAACAACCACCAAATTCAAGAAAGAACTTTGCCAGCCACCCCAGAAGCCCCATCCAATTTCAACCAACCTTGAGCTTGACTTTATAGTAATTACTTCCTTGCATTTCTTTGTAATTATATCACCCAAGTGTACATCCTCAAACATTATACATTAGTCTTGCTCATGAAAAAAAATGATTAATTTTTAAAGTCTCTTTTACTTTCAAGGTCCTCACTCAAATCTAGATTTTTCACAGCCTGGATCTGGGTGATTGCATGCGCATGGCAATATATTTCTCTTTACTCCATGTTTCCTGCAAATTGGCAGGTCAAGGAAGGGGCCAGATCTGGTTCAAGCTTAATTCCTTTATCAAGACTACAGGTGGTGGCATGTGCTCTCATCAGGGGGCACAGAATATCTGGTTGTCACTCTTGTGATGTTAGCAGCTGAGATGCTTCAATGCCTAGAAGATCCATGAAATTCACTGGTGGTTGCAAAATGATGATAATACAAATTCCAACCAACAATTCTTTTTCATTTATTAATTGCAACACTTTTATAGAGATGCTTTTGTTCATTTATCATTTGGTTACTGATACTACAGTTTATTTAGGAAAGGCAACAAAAATGCTTTATTCTTTGTCCCTTTATCAGTTTTCAAGAAAATGATTTGGTTCCCTATCATTCTCCAAAGGTAACTATTTTTAAAAAGATCATTGTGAACTGATGAATTTAAGCATATTAGGCAGGGTTCAGTCAAATTGCATTTATTAACTTCTTGAAGCTCAAATTGTCTCATCTACGGCCCATGAGAGACTCCTGGAGCTGGTCCCCACATCCTTTTGACTTGACCCTGATAGATATTAACAGCTTTCTCACTATCTGCTCTTATGACAAGATTCCAGGATTATCTTATATATTTCCAGCACCAGATCTGGTACTGATTCCTTTTCATGGGAAATGGAACGTCAAGGCCACAATTTGGGTGCCAGGGTTGCTCATTACTGCTGTGTTGGTTGTTGTTTGTAGGCCTTTTCAGCAGACAGCGCTATAAAGTGTGTGTGTGTGTGTGTGTGTGTGTGCACATTCTTTTTAAAAATAAACTCTCGTGAGATCATATTGATATCTCCAAATCAAATTCAGGAATATAGCTGTTTTCTTTTTTTTTTCTTAAGCTCTTCTATATTGTATCTGTATTCTCTTTCTTTCTTTCTTTCTTTTTGAGACGAATTCTTGCTCTGTCACTCATGCTGGAGTGCAGTGGTGCGATCTCGGCTAACTGCAACCTCCGCCTCCGGGGCTCAAGCGATTCTCCTGCCTCAGCCTACCAAGTAGCTGGGATTAGAGGCAGCCGCCACCATGTCCAACTAATTTTTTGTATTTTTAGTAGAGATGGGATTTAATCATGTTGGCCAGGGTGGTCTCAAACTCCTGACCTCAGGTAATCCACCCACCTCAGACTCCTAAAGTACAGGGATTATAGGCATGAGCCACCGCACCCGACCTGTATTCCATTTCTTTCACAACAAAACTACAAGTTCTCAAAGATGCAGGGATGATAGATTTGGAATATCTCATAATTATTAATTTACTTTACCCCATTCTGTTGGGGGACCCAGGACCACCCCCCACGTTCAGTGACTTGCTGGAAGAACTCACAGCACTGAGCATAGCATACAATTATCCTCACAGCTAAGGTTTATTTTTTTTTTTTTTTTTTTTTTTTTTTTTTTTTGAGACGGAGTCTCGCTCTGTCACCCAGGCTGGAGTGCAGTGGCCGGATCTCTGCTCGCTGCAAGCTCCGCCTCCCGGGTTTACGCCATTCTCCTGGCTCAGCCTCCCGAGTAGCTGGGACTACAGGCGCTCGCCACCTCGCCCGGCTAGTTTTTTGTACTTTTTTTAGTAGAGACGGGGTTTCACCGTGTTAGCCAGGATGGTCTCGATCTCCTGACCTTGTGATCCGCCCGTCTCGGCCTCCCAAAGTGCTAGGATTACAGGCTTGAGCCACCGCGCCCGGCCACAGCTAAGGTTTATGACAGCAAAAGGATATGTGACAGAATCGGCAAGGTAAAAAGACACAGGCAGTGTGTGAAGGATGCTGTACACAGGCCTCCTCATGCTGTCTCCCCCTCCCAGGAGGCTTGCACAGAGCCATCCTTCTAGCAACAAAAATCCAGGAACACATGTGTAATGCTTCTCCCCAGGGAAGCCCATTAGAGGTTTGGTGCTCAAGGGTTTCATTGGGGGCTGGTCACTAGGCACCCTCTACCTAGTGCTTACCAAAATTCCAGCTCCCAGAATGAAAGCCGGTGATCAGCAGAAACCACTGTTTGCACAAACAGGTTGGGAACAGTAAGCCATCCTTATCAGTTAAGGAATTCTGGGAATACTCCCAAAATCCAAGTTCCCAGTTGCCAGCCAAGGGCCAAGCTTGTAAGCAGGACTTTCAAAGGATAGTAGTTACAGGACTGCTATGTTAACCCCCTTCTGCTTAGTCCACCCCTTGGCCCTGGCATCTTCACAGCAAAATTATCAGTAGGACCCCATGTAGCCAGGTGAGACCACCTTGCAGATTTAACCTCACTTATACCCTCCAGGGGTCCTGGATTTAGCCCGTTAAAACAAATTCCAGGTGGGCCACAATGGCTCACACCTGTAATCCCAGCACTCAGGGAGGCCAAGGCAGCAGGATTGCTTGAGCCCAAGGGTTTGAGGCCAGCCTGGCCAACATAGTGAGACCCCCTGTGATGGTTAATACTAAGTGTCAACTTGATTGGATTGAGGGATACAAAATATTAATCCTGGGTGTGTCTGTGTGGGTGTTGCCCAAAACAGATTAACATTTGAGTCAGTGGGCTGGAAAAGGCAGATCCACCCTTAATCTGGTGGGCACAATCTAATCAGCTTCCATCGAATATGAAGCAGGCAGAAAAACCAGAAAAGAGCAACATGGGCCTAGCCTGCTAGCCTCCATCTTTCTCCTGTGCTGGATGCTTCTTTCCCTTGAACACTGGACTCCAAGTTCTTCAGTTTTGGGATTCAGACTGGCTTTCCTTGTTCCTCAGCTTGCAGACAGCCTATATATTTACATATATCCTATTAGTTTTGTCCCTCTAAAAGAATCTTAATACACCCCCCATCTCTACAAATTTTATTTTTTTTTTAAATTTAGCTGGGCATGGTGGCATGCGCCTGTAGTCCCAGCTACTTGGGAGGCTGAGGTGGGAGGATCACTTGAGCCCAGGAGTTTGAGGCTGCAGTGAGTTGATCACGCTACTACACTAACACTGTCTCAAAACACACACACACACACACACAAAGAAAAAAAAAATCCATTAACCACAAAAGTTCATCTTCGTGAGTCAGGAGGCTTCTTCCTTAAATTTCTGTATTAACCCCTTTTTGCCTAGCCTGTCACATCAATTCAGGCTCAGCACCGCTCTGGCCAGTAAACTGAAGCTGATGTCAGTGTCTTCTGGGCTGAGGCAGTGTCAGGATGGTTAGGTTGCACACGCAAGTACAATCCCAGAGGGAACACGTGATAGCCCTGGAAACCAAGAGTTTACAATTGTTCGGGTACCCTGAGCAGGGCATACATCAGTCAGCCGGGGCAGGTTAACAGGGTTCCCAGTGTGGCCTCCCATGGGGAAAACTCCCACCGAGTCTTTTCCAAATAATTCAGTTTGGTCCTTGGTTTCAGTGGGACTGCCCAGAGGTAGTCAGGTTCTCTCAGTTTTGCTTATCCATGACATCAGTTCATCCCTCTCATGCATGTGGATGGCACCTGCAGGTGTTCTGCTGGCAAAGCACAGGAGCAGGTGCCACCCCTGCTGTGTCATAGTCAGTGCTGTCAGGGGTGATCAGAGGCTCAGCAGCCAATTTACATTCAAAGTACTCACAGCAGCTTGGAAATGAAACATGGGGCATTCTTCTACAGAAAGAGGGGAAAGCTGCCAGGAGCCGTTCTGAAAAAACAAAGATCATTAATACTCTCTCTACACCCCGGCACCTCTCTGGGCTTTTCTTTTTTCTCCATTGTTACAAAATCAGTGAGTCTCATTCAGTAATCATGACTTCATATTTCCCAATCATTTTACTATCATCCAGACCATTTGTCTGGAAGGGTTATATGCTAGAGGGAAAGAAACACTTTTCCGGGGAAATATTTTTATGCAATTTAACCAGAAAGACACATCATGTCCAGGAATTGGTCAGGAAGAATCCTGAACTTTCCAATTTTTTCAAAATGGGTTTCCATTAACTTCCCATTCCTTTCCTCCTCATCATTTACCCAGTGAGCAGCCTAGGGGGGAAAAAAAATCAATCTCTTGCTGGGGACAGCTGCACTGAATAATCAAACTGTTTTACTAAGATGTGTGCACCAGGAGAAAGGTGAGGGTAGTAGGCTAGGCTCAGTGGCTCATGCCTGTAATCCCAGCACTTTGAGAGGCCAAGGTGGGTGGATTGCTTGAGCTCAGGAGTTTGAGACCAACCTGGAAAACATGGCGAAACTCCATCTCCAAAAAAAAAAAAAACATGAGCTGGGTGGCACGAGCCTGTAGTCCCAGCTACTCGGGAGGTTGAGGTAGGAGGATCACCTGAGCCCAGGAGGTCGAGGCTGCAGTGAGCCATGATCATGCCACTGCACTGCATCCTGGGTGACAGAGTGAGACCCTGTCGAAAGAAAGAGAGAGAGAGAGAGAGAGAGAGAGAGAAAGAAAGAAAAAGAAAGAAAGAAAGAGAGAAAAGAAAAGAAAGAAAGAAAGAAAAGAAAGGTGAGGGAAACAGAGTCAGGCTATCAGTCCATTGGCACAAACTACATCTAATCCTGAAAGCTGAATGATGCAACAAGTCAACAGCAATGAGACATCTCAAAGAGGGGCACCAATCCAATCTGTGTGAAGTAGGTGAAGGGGTCACATTCCCTGTTATGTGTCCTTCCCCGACCTGAAGCTTTCAAGATAAATCACAAGTTAGGAATGCAATTAGTCTCTGTATCAGAAATCTAGAGCCATTCAGCCACCCAATTTTAGATGGTCTCATGAGAACACACCCTTTCCTGTTGGCATTTTTATGTGACCCAGACAGCTGGTCAGCGTCTGTATTTTCGTCATTTATAGCCTCACAGAGGCTGTTTTAAATGGGCAACAATTCAGAATCTGAGTCCTGTTCTTTGAGATGAGCCTTCAGTTCCGCACAGCTCACCACAAGGGTGAAACAGCTGCAGAAGACAGCATCAAGTTTCAGCTCAGAAGCAGGCACAGGCAATTAGGATCTATGAATCTGGGATTTTTAAAAAGCCCCTGGCTTTCCTTCAGTAGCAGCAAAGCTGACACAAGAGCCAGACAGCTGTGTTCCAAGCCCAAGTGACAAACAAGACTTTTCTAAATGTCCTTTTTATCTTGTTCATTTTAGAGGCAAAATAGACCTACTCAAATATATGCACAGCAGGCTGAAAACCATTAGCCTCTATGGGTCAGGCAGTTCATGGCAGCAAGAGCACACTGACAAACTAAAAGCTGTTTTTGAAAACTCCCAAAGCATGTTTCTACCTGGGGATTGCCTCTCTTTTTCTGTTCTCTCCCTTTTTCCAGAGGCTCCAGTGGGCAAAAATCAGTGGCTATGCAGACTTGTTCTGTTTCCAGTCCTCAAAGAGTTTAAATTGCAATCCACCCACAAGCAGCAAAAAGCAAGGGAGCTCTGATCCACTAACACTGTTTTTTTTTTTTTTTTTTCTTTGCAGCTTTCCCTATCAGGATGATCTGTCTAACATTGATGAAATAAAGCAGATAACATTTTACATCAGATTTTATCATACACCCAGATGCGACAGCCACAAAATACAAAGCCTTTGATAAAACATTCCCCTCTGTTTTCCCCAAACCCCTAACTGTAAAATCAGCATGTTCCACAGTGAACAGGTCTATACAAACCTATCCCCAAAGTCCAAGGAAGCTGAGAGGCCAAAGAAAGAGGCTGACATATCCAATTTTAATTTCTTAGAAGGAAACATTTAATAGGGACTTGCAAACAGAAGCCATGTCTGCGTCTCAGGCAGCGGTAAGAGGAGAAAGTGGATCCCTGTGCCATCATTCCCCAGACTCAGGGCTTATATACCATAGGGAAGGGGTGATTCAGAAGTGATGTGCAGAATTGAAGAACAATCACATTGAGATTATTTTAACCTAAGGGCAGGATTTACGGTAAGTATGTGCTTTTACACAAGGAAAGATAGCTAGACTGGAAATCTGAGAAGCCTTCCTGCACTGGAGTTAATCTGAAGTCAACATGGTGGATTAGCATCCAAGATGGAGTTGCTTTAGTTTCCACACAGCATTTACAAGGTTAACATTACAGCTGCCAGAGATGAAGGTTGCAGTGTAAGTAGGGCTTTGAGTTGCAGAGGCAGCTACTAAGCTGTAGAAAAGACTGGAGTGGTTTTCTTGTTTGGGGGGAATGTTTTTTACTTGCTCCCCCTCTGGTTTATCTAAAGCCTTGCTCCAGCCCTGGGAACTGATTTAAATATTTTTCTTCCACTTGGAGGAGCGAGCAATGCAAACTTCAAACATTCTTGATCCACCCAAAGCCTGCCTTCAGAAATTTTCTGACCCTTCCCCCTCCCACCTAGAAGAGAGAGCAACTCCAATGAACTGTTATTGTCTTTTTGTCGGTTGTGTTTTGTTTTTTTTTTTTTTGAGACAGAGTCTCGCTCTGTCACCCAGGCTGGAGTGCAGTGGCACGATCTCGGCTCACTGCAACCTCCGCCTCCCGGGTTCAAGCCATTCTCCTGCCTCAGCCTCCCGAGTAGCTGAGACTACAGGTGCGTGCCACCACACCCAGCTAATTTTTGTATTTTTAGTAGAGACGGGGTTTCACCATGTTGGCCAGGCTGTTCTCAAACTCGTGACCTCAAGCAATCTGCCCACCTCAGCCTCCCAAAGTGCTGGGATTACAGGCATGAGCCATTGTGCCTGGCCTGTCTTTAGTGCATAGGAAGGTCATTGAGGGGAATGTTTGGGCCCTTTTTCCTCCCAGTTGGAGGAGAGCACAAAAACCAAAGTCATCCTTTGAGCTGCACTTCTTCCTATATTTAGCCAGCATGGCCAAAAGCAGCCAGAAGATCCAGCAAGCCAACTGTCTATGGCTGGATTTATCATTTTCAAATGCCAAGGGTAACTTTTACCTCTCATAAGAGATAGCAAGCAGCTCAGCTGCTGTTTTATACCATAGGTAACTCCATAGCGACCCAGGCATGATTTTCTCATCCCTCTTCCCTCTTCTTCCCTCCCAGGAAGCCTCCCACATAGTGCACCCTCCCCCAGCATGAAAAATGCAGCAACAAGCATGTCATGTTTCTGCCCAGAAAAGCCCATTAGAGACTCAGTGTCAAAGGTTTTTATTGGGAGTTAGGCACTAGGTGCCCTCTGCCTAGTGTGCACTAATATTCCAGACTCCCAGAAGGGAGGCAGATGGCCAGCATAAACCAGACTGTCAGCACAACGTAGACACAGTGAGACACCCTTATCAGTTAGGGAAAAGTGGGAACCCTCCAGAAATCCAAGTTCCCAGACACCAGCCAAGGGCAAACCTTGAGAACAAGCTTTTCTCAGCATAACAGTCTCAGGCCTGCTCTGTTAATCCCTTTCTAGGCACCCACATTATCCAGTCTCTGAATAACAATACTGAAATGCCCTTGCAAAAATTATAACTGAAAAAAACATATGACAGTGAAAGAGATCTGACCTAACCGACCCTATCTTGCCCTTAACCTCCAAACCTCCAAACTGCCCTTGTTCATTCCTGGGCATAGGCTAGGCCAAGCTAACTATTGGAAAAATTTAGTTTATAAGTGTTTTTTTTTTTTTTGAGACAGGGTCTCATTCTGTCACCCAGGCTGGAATGCAATGGTGTGATCTTAGCTCACTGCAACTTCTGCCTCCCAAGTTCAAGCGATTCTCCTGCCTCAGCCTCCCGAGTAGTTGGGATTACAGGCGTGTGCCAACATGCCTGGCTAATTTTTTTATTTTTTGGTAGACATGGGGTTTCACCATGTTGGCCAGGCTGGTCTCAAACCCCTGACCTCAAGTGATCCACCTGCCTCGATCCCCTAAAGTGCTGGGATTACAGATATGAGCCACTGTGCCCAGCCTTAGTTTATAGTTCAACTTTGAAACAAAGATGATAACAGGCCTTTCCCAAAACAAACACCGTTTTTGCCTGGGGACCAAACGGCCTTTGTAAAACTAACAAATTAGCCACAAGATTAGAAATTCCTGTTTAGAAGTCATGCTGCCGGAGGTCACAAGATTCCTAACCACTCCAGTTGCTCCTTTTGATAACATCACTATTGCAAAACCTGATTGGTGCTTGAGATATTTTTCAGAACTGCATTCTTTTTTTTCCTTTTTTTTCTTTTTTTTTAAATTCTTTTTTTCAAGACAGGCTCTCATTCTCCCCCAGGCTGGAATGCAGTGGCGCAATCTCGGTTCGCTGCCACCTCCACCTCTTGGGTTCAGGGAGTTCTCATGCCTCAGGCTCCCGAATAGCTGGGACTACAGGTGTGTACAACCTTGCCCGGCTATTTTTTGTATTTTTAGTAGAGATGGGGTTTTGCCATGTGCCAGGCTGGTCTCAAACTCCTGGCCTCAAGCGATCTGCCCGCCTTGGCCTCCCAAACTTCTGGGATTACAGGCATGCGCCACCACGGCCAGCCCCATTGTTTCATATATTTTATCATTTTTGTAATTGTTTCAAGTGAAAGAGTAAATCTGGTTCCTGTAACTCCATCTTGACCAGAAGCAAAAGGAAGTCCGATGTGCTCTTTCAATATGTAGTTTCAATTCTTTTTTAATTCCAGGAAGTTTTCTTGAATTATAGTTTTTAGTATTTGTTTTCATCCTTTTGTCTTTGTTTTCTTCAAGGACTCCTAGGGTATATGAATTGGATCTTCTTTTTCTAACTTTTATATTTGTCATTTGTCCTCAAATACTATTCTTTCACTTTTTAAAAAATATGTTCCTCCTTTCCACCTTCTATTTCTTTTAAGCCATCATGTGTTATGTTTATTTGCTCTGTGTTCTTTGCAGTTTAATTTTCTATTCTGAAAGATTTTTTCTTTTATTTCCAAATATTTTCTGAGATCTATCATAACTTGAGTTTTTCTAGTTCTTATTTATGTTATTCTTTCATTGTCTTACATCATTTTCTTAAAGTTGTTTAGGTTGTTCAAAATAGTTGGCTATAATTTTGATCCATTCTGTGAGCATGTGTTTTTGGCATTCCTTCATTGTGTCCAAGAATGGTATTCTACCCCTTATTCTTTTATTCTTACAGCAATATTGTATGGGATTTGTCCTCTGTATGTTTCCATTGCTTTTCTTTATATCAAATTAGTTTTCCTGAACTTTCAGAAGGAGGCGGGGTTCAGGGTAGCTTTTCAAATGTCAGAGCTCCCTCTTCTGTTGTTTTTGCATAGTGCTAAAAATTACGGAAGCTTGTTCTTGGCTCTGTTCCCCCACTTTTATTTAGACAGTCTCTTCCCTTATTGAGGTAGGCCAAATGATAACTCCCCAAGAGAAATTCCTGGAACCTGTGTATGTTACCATATGATAAAAGGACTTTTGGGGTGTGATTAAGTTGAAGATTTTGAGATGGAGAGATTATTCTAGATTATTAACATAGGCCCTAAATGCAATCACAAGTGTTGTTATAAGAAGGAGGTAGAGGAAGATGACACAAATAGAAGAAGAAAATATGAATACAGAGGCATAGATTTGAGTGTTGTGGTCACAAGCCAAGGAATGCCAGTGGCCACCAGCAGCTGGAAGAGCCAAGGAATGAAGAGAGTACGGCCTTGCCAACACCTCGATCTTGGCCCAGCCATACTGATTTTAGATTTCTGGTCTCTGGAATTGTGAACAAATAAACTTCTGTTGTTTTAAGTCACCAAGTTTGTGGTAATTTGTTACACTAACAATAGGAAACTGGTTTGGTAGCAAAAGTGGGGTGTTGCTGTAAAAAATACCCAAAAATGTGGAAGTGGCTTTGGAATAGAGTAATTAGATAATAAGTGGAGGCTGGAAAATGTTGAGAAACGTTATAGAAAACTCCTAGATTACCCAAAACACCCTGTTGGTAGAAATATGGATGTTGAAAGCACTGCTGGTGAGGACTCAGAAGAAGTAAAGAAGATGGTAGAGAAAGTCTATATCATCTTAGAGAAGACATGTATCATCATAAGCATGTTAGTATAAATATGACCATTAAAAGTGCTGCTGGTGAGGGCTAAGAAGGAAAATCTTATTGGAAACTATAGGAAAAGTGATCATTATAAAGTGACAGAAAACTTGGCAATTAAGTTAATTGTGTCCTACAGTTATATTAAAAGCAGACTTATAAGCAGTGAACTTGCATATTTAGCTAAGGGGATTACCAAGCAAAGTGTTGAAGTGCAGCCTGGTTTTTCTTGCTGCTTATGGTAAAATGTGAGAGGAAAGTGACAAACTGAGGAAGAACTGCTAAGCAAAAATGAATCAGGGCCAGGCACGGTGGCTCCCGCCTGTAATCCCAACACTTCGGGTGGCCGAGGAGGGAGAATCACTTGAGGTCAGGAGTTCAAGACCAGCCTGGCCAACATGGCAAAACCCCATCTCTACTAAAGATATAAAAAATTAGCTGGGTGTGGTGGCACATACCTGTAATTCCAGTTATTCGGGAGGCTAAAAATTACGTGAACCCGGGAGGCGGAGATTACAGTGAGCCAAGATTGCACCACTGCACTCCGGCCTGGGTAACAGAGTGAGCCTCCATCTCAAAAAAAAAAAAAAAAAAAAACCCAGAAAGAAAAAGAAAAAGAAAGAATCAGGACTTGATAATTTGGGAAATTCTTAGCCTATCCAGGTTGCCAAAGCTACTAAAATTAGGACATTTGGGTTTAGGAAAGCATGCTCTGGAGAGAAGAACAAAGGTATGGCTGGGCAACCTTTTGCTACTACCGAAGAGATTAGGCATGTAATTCATGGATCCCCTCAATCTTCACAGCAGAAGCCAGGAGTAGAGATGGGATTAACAAGGAAAAGCCTGTGGAAGGCCCTCTTGCCTGATGGTGTGAATCCCTGTGATATATACAGGAGATCCACAAGGTTTTCAAAGAATGTTATGCCAGCAGAAACATTGTCAGCTTATACTGAGAGACAGAGATGGAATGAAATGAAGGAAGGCTTCCAGATTCCAAGGATTCTTCAGGCAATAAAACTACTAAGCTTCAAACCTGAACTACCCTTCAATAAAAAGGAAGAATGACTCCAAGGATGGAGTTTTGGGCCCATAGTGTCAATTCACGAATTACAGAGGATTATTTCAAGGCCTTGAACCCTAATGGAATCTCCCCTGCTGGGTTTCAAAGTGGCTTGGTAACTATGACTTCTTAATTCCTTCAATTTTTCTCCCTTTTAGAATGAGAATGTCTATAACTGTTATCCTATGCCTGTCCCACGCTTGTATTTTGGGAATAGATAACTCATTTTCTTGTTTCGCAAGGTCCACAAATGAAGGGGAATTGTACCCTGGGTTGTCATAGAGTCTCACCAAAACCTGATTTACATGACGAGATTTGAGACTTCTGAGCTGATGATATTTAGCTAAGATTTTGAACTTGAGTTGATGCTGTAATAAGTTGACACTTTTGAGGGTGTTGGGATAGGGTGAATGTATTTTGTATGTGGGATGAACATCAATGTTTGGGAACCCCAGAGTGGATTGTGTAGGTTGAATAATGACTCCCTAAAAGATATATTATTTGGCCATAATTTGGCATATTTGGCTATATTATTTGGCCAAAAAAAAGACTTTGCAGATGTGATTAAGTTAAGGAACTTGCCATGAGAAGATCACCTGAATTATCTAGATGAGCCCTAAATGCAATAATAAATGTTCCTATAAGAGAGGGGTAGAAGGAGATGGCACAAAAGAGAAGACAATGTGACTACAGAGGCAGAGGCTGGAGTGATGTGGCCATAAGCCAAGGAATCCTGGCAGCCTCCGGTGGGAGCAGGGCCCTTGATTTTGGGCCGATGATATTGATTTCAGACTTCTGGCCTCTATAACTGTGAGAAAATAAACTTCTGTTGTTTCAAGCCACCAAGTTTAAGGTATTTCGTTACAATAGCCACAGGAAATGAATACACAAGTTCAAGAGATCTACTGTACAACATGGTGACTATAGTTAATAACAATTGATATGGTTAAGCTTTGTGCACCCACCTAAATCTCATCTTGAATTGTAATCCCCGTAATCCCTATGTGTCAAGGGAGAGACCAAGTGGAAGTAATTGAATCATGGGGGCAGTTTCCTCCATGCTGTTCCCATGATAGTGAGTGAGTTCTCACAAGAGTTGATGGTTTTATTATGGGTTCTTCCCCCTTCGCTCGGCACTTCTTCTCCCTACCACCTTGTGAAGAAGGTGCTTTCCTTCCCCTTCACCTTTTGCCATGATTGTAAATTTCCTGAGGCCTTCCCAGCCATGCGGAACTGTGAGTCAATTAAACCTCTTTCCTTTACAGATTACCCAGTCTCAGGCAAAGCTCCTCATAGCAGTAAGGAAAACAGACTAATATGCACGTCTGTGGCTGAAATGCCTGAGAGGCCGGGCGCGTGGCTGCTTTTCCTGTAATCCCAGCACTTTGGGAGGCCGAGACGGGTGGATCACGAGGTCAGGAGATCGAGACCATCCTACAACACGAAACCCCCGCCTCTACTAAAAGCAAAAACTAGCCGGGCGGCGGCGGGCTTCGTGGTCCCAGCTACTCGGGAGGCTGAGGCAGAGAATGCTGGGAACCCGGGAGGCGAGCTGCAGTGAGCTGAGATCCGCCACTGCACTCCAGCCTGGGCAACAGAGCCAGACTCAAGTCTCAAAAAAAAAAAAAAAAAAAAAAAAAAAGAAAACTGCTGAGAGTAGATTTTAAGTGTTCTCACCACAATAAACATTTGAGGTTAGCGTATATGTTAATTCGATTTGGCCATTCTACAATGTATACATATTTCATAACATCATGTTGTGCACCTGTGATATTGTGATTTATAATAAGATATATATATTTGGTCTTCATCACCTGATGTGGTTTGGATCTGTGTCCCTGCCCAAATCTTATGTTGAATTGTAATATCCAATGTTGGAAGAGGCCCCAGAAGGTGACTGACTAATGAGACAGTTTTTTATTTTATTTATTTATTTATTTATTTTGAGACGGAGTCTCCCGCTTCGTCACCAGGCTGGAGTGCAGTGGGTCGGATCTCGGCTCACTGCAAAGCCCGGCCCGGTTTATGCCATCTCCTGCCTCAGCCTCCCCGGTGGTTGATTCGCAGCGGCGCCGCCACCTCGCCAAGGCTTTTTATTTTTAGTAGAGACGGGTTTCACCGCGGTTAGCCAGGATGGTCTTGATCTCCTGACCTCGATCCGGCCTTCTGTTCGCCTCCCAAATGCTGGGATTACAGGCTTGAGCCACCGCACCCGGCTTGACAGTTTCTTATGAATGGCTTAGCACCATCCCCTTGGTGCTAAGTTCTCAAAAGATCTGGTTGTTTAAAAGTGTGTGCAACCTCCACCCTCTCTCCCTCATGCGCTGGCCATGTTAAGACATGCCTGCTTCCCCTTCGCCTTCTGCCATGGTTGTAAGTTTCCTGAGGCCTCCCCAGAAGCAGAAGCTGCTATGCTTCCTGTACAGCCTGTGGAACTGTGAGCTAATTAAATCTCTTTTCTTTATAAATTACCCAGTCTCAGGTATTTCTTTATAGCAGTACAAGAACAGTCTAATACATTCCCCATTTACTGGCACAGAGTTCCTAAAAGTCTTGGAATCTCCAGAGTGATGAGTGACTTTTTACACTAATGAGATGATGATGACTGGTGGCCCCTAGATAGCCTCAGGATGGTGGATGGTCACCAGAAAGACCAAGGCATGATTAGAGGATTGAGACTTGCAGACTCACTATGAACTCTGGGGAGAAGAGACGGGCAAAATGTTGACTTGATTACCAATGGCCAATTATATAACCAATCATGCCTACCTAATGAAGTTTCCATAAAAGCCCAAAAGAACTGGCTTTGGATGAGTTTCCAGATAGTTGAACACAGAGAGATTCCTAGAGCATGGCATGACTAGAGAGGGCATGGAAGCTCTGCAACCCTTCCCCCATTCCTCACTCTATGCATCTCTTCCATCCGCTGTTCATCTGCATCCTTTGTAATATCCTTGATAATAAATAGGTAAATGTAAGTAGTGTTTCCCTAAATTCTAGGAGCTGCTCTAGCAAGTTAATTGAACCCAAAGAGGGGGTCATTGATTTATAGTTGGTTGGTCAGACGTGTAGGTCACAACCTGGGACTTACAATTGGCATCTGAAGTGGGGGCAGTCTTGTGGTACTGAGCCCTCTAATGGTAGTATTTTCAGAGAGTGTCAGAATTGAATTAGAGGACACCCAGGTGGTATCCACTGGAGAATCTGATGTCAGAGGTGTTGTGTTGGCTGTGTTAGGCTAAGAGAAACACTGTTTTGGCCAGGCATGGTGACTCATGCCTGTAATCCCAGCACTTTGGGAGGCTGAGGAGGACAGATCACCTGAGGTCAAGAGTTCAAGACCAGCCTGGCCAACATGGTAAAACCCCGTCTCTACAAAAATACAAAAATTAGCCGGGCATGATGGCGGATGCCTGTAATCCCAGCTACTCAGGAGGCTGAGGCAGGAGAATTGCTTGAACCTGGTAGGTGGAGGTTGTAGTGAGCCGAGATCATGCCACTTCACTCCAGCCTGGGCAACAGAGCAAGACCCTGTCTCAAAAAAAGAAAGAAAGAAAGACTGTTTATTCCCTCTACCTCTACTAATACCATAAATACATACAATTTTTCTTTGTCAATTAAATAATAATAAAAACAAAACAAAACAAACATGAGAGGCTGGGTGCGGTGGCTAGTGCCCATAATCCCAGCAATTTGGAGGGCCTAGGTGGGTGGACTGCTTGAGCCCAGGAGTTTGAGACCAGCCTGGGCAACACAGCGAAACCCCATCTCTACAAAAAAATACAAAAAATTAGCCAGCTGTGATGGCATGCACCTGTAGTCTCAGCTACTTTGGAGGCTGATGTGGGAGTTTCACTTGAGCCTGGGGAGGATGAGGCTGCAGTGAGCTGTGATTGCACCACTGCACTCTAGCCTGGGCAACAGAGCAAGACCATCTCAGAAAAAACAACAAAAAAATTACATTTACTATTGCCCTATCCTGCTCAATTTTTGTTTCACTCCCAGCAGTTTTTTTTTTTTTTTTTTTTTTTTGAGACGGAGTCTCGCTCTGTCGCCCAGGCTGGAGTGCAGTGGCCGGATCTCAGCTCACTGCAAGCTCCGCCTGCCGGGTTTACGCCATTCTCCTGCCTCAGCCTCCCGAGTAGCTGGGACTACAGGCGCCCGCCACCTCACCCGGCTAGTTTTTTGTATTTTTTAGTAGAGACGGGGTTTCACCGGATTAGCCAGGATGGTCTCAATCTCCTGACCTTGTGATCCACCCGTCTCGGCCTCCCAAAGTGCTGGGATTACAGGCTTGAGCCACTGCGCCCAGTCTTCTCCCAGCAGTTTCTTAGTGTAGTCTGCTGTCCTAGAAAAGAGCCCTGGTAACATCATCATACAGTAAAGAATTAACTTAGGAGGTCTGGGTTGTTTAAACCTTGTGCATTCCAAGGAAAGGTTTGGCCCTTGCCCCAGCTCCTGGGATATAACCTGTAAGTCAGGGGTCCCCAACTGCCAGTCCACAGACAGTACAAGTCCATGGCCTGTTAGGAACTGGGTCGCACAGCAGGAGGTGAGCAGCAGGCAAGGGAGTGATACTGCTTGAGCTCCACCTCCTGTCAGATCAGTGGCAGCATTAGATTCTCATAGGAGCATAAACTCTATTGTGAACTGCGCATGCAAGGGATCTAGGTTGCACATCCTTATGAGAATCTAATGCCTGGTGATCTGAGATGGAACAGTTTCATCCTGAAACCATTCCCCTCTGCCCCATGTCCATGGAAAGATTGTCTTCCACAAAACTGGTCCCTGGTGCCAAAAAGGTTGGGGACCACTGCTCTAAACCCTTGAAATATACTGCCTGTTAAGAAACCTTTGTTTACTTGAGTGTATGAGCCATGCCAGATAGCTGTGATTTTTGGTATGAGTCTTGGGCTGTGCAGTATCGGCATGAACCTTGGAAGGACTGAGTAAGGTCAACCACACAGGTAGTTGGCCATGCCTGAAACTGACTCCAAATAAAAGTCACAGACACCGAGGCTCAATTGAGAGTCCATGGTTGGTAATACTTCATGTATGTTACCCCACATCTTGCTGGGAGAATTAAGCACTGGCCGTATGACTCCACTGAGAAGGGAGAACCCAAAGCTTGATCCTTGTTTCCCCTGGACTCTGCCCTATGTGCCCTTTTCCATTGCTGAATTAAGTCTCTATCCTTTTGTTCTAATGAACTGTAACCATCAGTATAGCAGCTTTGCTGAATTCTGAGTCCTTCATAGTGAATCAGTGAACCTGAAGTTGGTCCTGGGAACCCCCAAGCACAGTCAGTCTTAAGAGTTCATAGAAGGCTGGGCATGATGGCTCACACCTATAATCCCAGCATTTTGGGAAGCTGAGGCAGGAGAATCACTTGAGCTCAGGAGTTCAACACCAGCCTGGGCAACATAGCTAGACCTTATCTCCACTAAAAATTTAAGAAATTAGCTCAATGTGATGGCATGTGCCTATAGTCCCAGCTATTCGGGAGGCTGAGGGGAGAGGATTGCTTGAGCCTGGGAGGTTGAGGCTTAGGTGAGCCAAGATCATGGCACTGCACTTCAGCCTGGGTGACAGAGCAAGACCCAGTCCCAAAAAAAAAAAAAAAAAAAAAAAGGAGTTCATAGGAATTATTATAGTCTGCTGCTCCAACCCCTTCCAACCTTCCTGCAGACCCCTCAAACTCACTTGTTGCTGAATTTTGCAAAATTCCTCTCAGTTTCAGCTGCTGAATTCAAGTTGGTCTGTCATGCCCACTGGCTGTTTTGGTATTGTGTTCTCAGGTCTGGCAAATGCTGCTTACTTCCCCCTGCTTTTTCCTATACAGATAATTGTACCACGAAGTTGTTGTGGCTGTTGGTGACTTGTCCTTACTCATGTGTATTTCGATATTCATGGATATTTCAGCTATCTATTGCTGTGTAAATAAACCACACCAAAACTTAGTGGATTAATAACTATTTTATTGCTCACGAATCTGGGCATGGCTCAGTGGGGATGGCTCGTTTCTTCTTTCTTCTTCTTTTCTTTTCTTTTCCTCCTTCTCCTTCTCCTTCTTCCTAGAGGTGAGATCTTGTCCTGTTGACCATTGGAGTGCAGTGGTGCGATCATAGCTCGCTGCAGCCTCAAAATCCTGGGCATGGCAATTCTCCTGCCTCAGCCTCCCGAGTAGCTGGGACTACCAGCATGTGCCACTGTGCCTGGCTAATATATTTTAGTAGAGATGAGGTCTTGCTTTGCTACCCTGGCTGGTCTCAAACTCCTTGCTTCACTGCTTCAGATGATCTGCCCGCCTCAGCCTACCAAAGGGCTGGGATTACAGGTGTGAACCACCACGCCCAGACTTGTTTCTTCTCTATATGATGCCTGGGGAAGTTGGAATGGTACTGGAGGATGCAAGATAATTTCATCACATGACTGGGACCTCAGTGCTAGCTGCCAGCAAGGGCCTCAGTTATGTACATGGCCTATATTTAAGAGTCTCATGCTCTACCGACTGAGCTAGTCGGGTGGCCGTCATAGTGCTGCATGACCTATTTTTAAAAGGTGTCTCATCCTCCAGGACCTCTGTCTTCAGAAGGACAGCACAGACCTCTTTACAGGGTATCTAGGTTCTCCTCTCACTAAACCAAAAGTTCATTGTTTTTTAAGGCTGGGCTCAGAAGTCCCAGAATGCCATTTCTACCATACCTTATTGGTCAAATGGAACACAAGGCCAGCCCAGACACAAAGGATGAAAAAATAGGCTCCATGTCTTGATGGGAGGGTGGCAAACACGTACAGGGTTGGAAATACAGCTGGCAGCCCTATCTGCAGAAAATCTGCCACACTGGGGACACTGTGTCCACTGGCCCCACCATAAATGTTGTCCATGGGTTTTGATTTTGTCATCTGGTTGCTCTGTCTGTATGCTGGCATAACAGGAGAGTGGAAACTACGCTGCTGCCATCATGTTTCCGGTGTCTCTTCTAATTTAAAAAAAAAAAAAACTATCTCAGAAAAGAACAGAAATTTTGGGTGAGGGTAGAATGAAGAGGTAAAAACATTCTAAATGGTTCATTCTCCTGAGAAATTAGGAGTAAAGGCCAGTAACACATCTGTGTGTGTATGTGTGCCCATGTGTGTGCTTAATCTACCAACAGAGAAAATGTGAATTATGCTTATAAGGAATAGAAAGATAATCACCAGAAGAATTGATAAGCAGAGCAGAACTTCCAAATTACTAAGGGAGGGAGAAGGGGAATAAACAGAAGCTTAACAGAGCCAACAAATGTAAGGAAATTGAAAAGGTGGTAACAATAACAAAATCAAAAAAAAGGAAACGAAGTCTAATGGAACACACAAAAACAGGCATATCGCTGATAAACTGAATGAACTGGGTTCTCCTATAAAAGAGAGGGACTGTAAAATTGGGTTATAAAACAAAAGTTATGTGTTAATTACTAGAAGCACTTGTGTGTGTGTGTGTGTGTGTGTGCGTGCGTGTGTATGAGATGGAGTTTTGCTCTTGTTGCCCGGGTTGGAGTGCAATGGTGTGATCTCGGCTCACTGCAACCTCCGCCTCCTGGGTTTAAGCAATTCTCCTGCCTCAGCCTCCCAAGTAGCTGGGATTACAGGCATCTGCCACCATGCCCAGCTAATTTTGTATTTTTAGTAGAGACAAGGTTTCTCCATGTTGGTCAGGCTGGTCTCGAACTTCCAATCTCAGGTGATCCGCCCGCCTCGGCCTCCCAAAGTGCTAGGATTACAGGCATGAGCCACCGCGCCCAGCCTACAAGCACATTTAAAATAAAGAGACTGGGGCTGGGTGTAGTAAGCATCATGCCTGTAATCCCAGCACTTTGGGAGGCCAAGGCAGGTGGATCCCTTGAGGTCAAGAGTCTGAGATCAGTCTGGGCAACATGGTGAAACCAAGTCTCTACAAATACAAAAATTAGCTGGGCGCGGTGGTGCATGCCTGTAGTCCCAGCTACTTGGGAGGCTGAGGTGAGGGGATCGCCTGAGCCTGGGAGGTAGAGGCTGCAATGAGTAGAGATCATGCCACTACACTCCAGTCTAGGTGACAGAGTGAGACCTTGTCTCAGAAAATAATAATAATAAATAAAATAAATAGCCAATGAGCTTAGTGGCTACCTTATTAGACAGTTAATACAGTGAAAAAAGAAGAAATAATCATATCAAATGTCAGATAGGGAATATTATCTATATCTGATATGACTGTATCATTAGAAAACCTAAGAAAAAACTGTACTGAGAAGCTACCAGAATAGGTAGATAGTTTTGATAAGGAGCTGGATACAAGATAAAATTATCACCTGTAGTCCCAGCCATTTGGGAGGCTGAGGTGGGAGAGTAACTTTAGTCCAGGAGTTTGACACCAGCCTGGGCAACACAGGGAGAACCTATCTCTACAGAAAAATTCAAAAATTAGCTGAGTCTGGTAGTGCACACCTGTAGTCCAAGCTACTTGGGAGGCTGAGGAGGGAGGATCATTTGAGCCTGAAAGGTTGAGGCTACAGTGAGCTGTGATCATGCCAGTGAACTTCAAGGCAAGATCCTGTCTCAAAAAATAAAAATAAAAGAGAAAATTATAAAAATAGGTTCTTCCTATACTAGCAGTAAGCAGATGGGACTAGCAAAAATAAGTCTTAATGACAACAAAAATATAAATATGCAAAAATAAATTTAACCAAAAAAGATAAAAAGATGATGGATTTAGAAAATTATAAATATCATTGCAGCATATAAGACATAATCAAACAGACACATCAAATCCCTAGATATAAAGAAATGTTTAATGTAATAAAAACATTACATCTCCCTAACTATTATATTAATGTAAATATAATTCCAATCAAAAGCATAATAGTTTAGTTTTTTTGTTTTTTGTTTTTTTGTTTTTATGGTTTTTTTTTTTTTTTTGAGACAGTCTTGCTCTGTCACCCAGGCTGGAGTGCAGTGGCACGATCTTGGCTCACTGCAACCTCTGCCTCCCGGGTTCAAGCAATTCTCCTGCCTCAGCCTTCCGAGTAGCTGGGATTACAGGCGTGTGTCACTGTGCCCAGCTAATTTTTGTATTATTAGTAGAGACAGGGTTTCACCATGTTGGCCAGGCTGGTCTTAAACTCCTGACCTCAAGTGATCCGCCCGCCTGGGCCTCCCAAAGTGCTGGGATTACAGGTGTGAGCCACCTTGCCCAGCAATAGTTGAGGTTTTTTTTTTTTTTTTTGAGACAGTCTCACTCTGTTGCCCAGGCTGGAGTGCAGTGGTGTGATCTCTACTCAATGCAACCTCCATCTTCTGGGTTCTAGCAATTCTCCTGCCTCAGCCTCCCAAGAAGCTGGGATTACAGGTGCATGCCACCAGGGTGGCTAATTTTTATATTTTTTAGTAAAGACAGGGTTTCACCATATTGGCCAGGCTGGTCTCGAACTCCTGGCCTCAAGTGATCTGCCCGCCTTGGGCTCCCAAAATGCTGGGATTATAGACGTGAGTCACCTCGCCCAGCCACAACAATTTAGTTTTGTTGTGTTTTTGGGTTTTTTTTGGGGGGGGGGTTGGGGGACGGGTTGGTAGCATTCATTTTGAAACTTGATTAAATGATTTTAAACTTCAGAGAATTCCTAGAAAATAAATTTGCAAGAACAAAAATCCCTTGAAATCAAATAGATTACAGACACAAAATAGAGTTCAGGTCAAGCTAAGTATATTTGTGACCTTATATGACTGAATTGTGGGTACAAGGTGGTGTGTTTCATAAATGGTGCCAACTGACAATACTGAATTTTACCTCAGCCTGGTGAGCAGCGCAGGTCAAAAAATCCCCTTACTCTAAAGGGAAAATGGCTTTTCTGGAAAATGGCTTACTGCAAAGAACCATCCTTCCCCATATGACTTAGAAGTCACGGATGTTCCCTGTTTACCTATGAGAAGCCCTGACACCCACTCTCCAAATTCCCATTCTTTGCCTCATAGATGACAAGCCTAACTGCTTGTCCCCACTGATCAATCAGAACGAAATGCTCTTTAGCCAAACTTGAACCAGGCTTCTTTCCTACAAGCTCCTAACTCTGCTTGCCCCTAAGCCTGGGCAAGCATCAAAAAAAGTCGAAATTCCCCCCCTCCCGACGGACCCTGCTTCTCAGCTTCTCCTGGGAATAGGCGGACCACAGTGGGACAATTTCCTGGCAGACCCCACTGGCCATTCCCCCTTGTTTGTGCAGCTTCCTTTCCACAGATTCTGCTTATCTCTGCCTGCCTCCCTACCCTGTACAAGAAAAGCCTTTTTCTGTTTGGTTTCAAGATGCTCTCAGGTTTCTGAGCTGGGAGCATTTTCCCTTTTGCAATAGTCTGTCTTTCTAATTAAAGTCTCTGATTTTATTTGACACAGAAAAAAGCGTGACACAGGCTTCTTGTTCAAGCTTGATCTTGATTTCATACCATATACCACAGTAAATTCCAATTAGATTAAAGTAGAAAAAAAACTAAAGCAATAACAACACTGAAATAAATGTTAAGATTATCTTTCTATCTGGAATAGGGAAGGGAAACTAGGCAAGATGGGATATACAAAAGCCATAAAAAGAAAGTTTAGACATATCTGATCAGAGGCTACATTTCACTAGTTACATATTACACATAAAATTTTTCTTTCTTTCTTTCTTTTTTTTTTTTTTTTTTGAGATGAAGTCTTGCTCTGTCACCCAGGCTGGAGTGCAGTGGTGTGAGTTCAGCTCACTGCAACCTCCACTTCCCAAGTTCAAGCGATTCTCCTGCCTCAACCTCCCAAGTAGCTGGGATTACAAGCAACCACCACCATACCTGGCTTTTTTTTTTTTTTTTTTGGTAGAGACACCACACCCAGCTACTTATTCTTTATTATTATTTTTTTATTTTTAGTAGAGATGGGGTTTCACCATTTTGGTCAGTCTGGTCTCGAACTCCAGGCCTCAGGTGACCAACAGCCTCAGCCTCCCGAAGTGCTGGGATTACTGTGCCCAGCCCACATAAAATTTTTCTAATTGCACATTTAAAAAAACGTAAAATGCAAAAGACAAAAGGAGTTTGGGGGAAAATACTGCAATGTAACTGACAGATGGTTAATAGCCTTAATGGACAAAGATGTTAATATCTCTAATGTAATATCCCTAATGTACAGTGTAACTGACAGACTGTTAATATCCCTAGTGTACAATGTAATTTGTACACTGTTTACAAATTGATAAGAAAAGGACAAATTACCCCAGAGAAAACTGGACAAAGGATATGAACATCTGCAAAAGAGAAAAGCCAAATGGCCAACAGACCAAAACAATCCTCAATTGCACAAGTAGTCAGAAAAATACAAAATTAAAGACAGCATCAACATCCAGCGCTGGAGGGGATTTGCCTTAATGAACTTAATGATTTTGCTGGTAGGACTAGGAAACCTTATTATCTTTTGGGGGAAGGAATTTGGCTATATCTATTCAGTAATGAAACACCGTTACCTGCAGTTAATAAAACTTCAAAACATAGGAAGCAAAAAATTGAATAGCACAAGGAAAAATTTGACAATACAGTCTCTCTTTCTCTCCTCTCTCTCTCTCTCTTTCTCCCCCCCACATCACCCCCAGTTGACAAGCTAAAGGGAATTATCAGGAAACACACATTTTAAAAGGCCCAACACACAAGCTTGAACCGATAGAGCCGTAGAGTACGATAAACCCAACAACTAGAAGATACAGTGTTTTCAATCAAGACACAAAACCATTTTTGAAAACTGGCCTCGTACTTGAGCCTTAAGGCAAGTTTCATCAAATTTCAAGCTCAACATTCTTGGGCCACAAGGCAAATGGGCTTAGAAAACACTAACACAGGGATTAACTTCTTGTTCGTTTGCGGAAATGCAAAACGGTGTTAAGACCTGTAACATTTTCTGCAGTCCCTCTAAATTCCTTCTTTGAATAATCGATTCCTAGAACAGGACGCGATGGACCAAGCTGGGTCAACCTGCCGACAGCTCCGTTGGGCAGCATGTCCACCCCTGATGACCAAAGCCCACCAAACGTGCAGCTGGCACTCGGCCGCCTTTGTTTCCTTCCCCTAGAATAAAACTCCGCTGCTTTCCCACATTCCTGGAGCAGCCGGAATAAAGCGCCCATAGCCTTGCCCTTTGAGTCTCAGAGGATGTTTGCCACTCCGACAATGGACTTTTAAATAACTCAGGGGTCAAAAGGCGTGTGTAGGGGGAGAGTTACAAATCAGCACTTGAAACCGAACACGAACAAAAATCAAATCCAAACTAATGCAACAAATCAAAACTTGGATCTTTTTTTTTTTTTTTGAGACGGAGTCTTGCTCTGTCACCCAGGCTGGAGTGCAGTGGCCAGATCTCAGCTCACTGCAAGCTCCGCCTCCCGGGTTCACGCCATTCTCCTGCCTCAGCCTCCCGAGTAGCTGGGACTACAGGCGCCCGCCACCTCGCCCGGCTAGTTTTTTTGTATTTTTTAGTAGAGACGGGGTTTCACCGTGTTAGCCAGGATGGTCTCGATCTCCTGACCTCGTGATCCGCCCGTCTCGGCCTCCCAAAGTGCTGGGATTACAGGCTTGAGCCACCGCGCCCGGCCAAAACTTGGATCTTTAGAAGAAAACTTCAACTTTAATGCTTCCAGGAGGAAAGCAGAAAGGCTAATGACTGAATAGTGAAAACGAGCCAAAATACTCCACCCCTGATGTCACACACACCTATGACTCCCTGCACAGATCCACGGTCCCCGGCGCTGAATCCCCGCAACCCTCCGCGCCCACAGAGGTTAAACTCTCGCTGCCGGCGACTTCCGCTTCCTGGCCTAAATCTGACACGCACGACTCCCCCTGCGGCAACTGCACAGGTTCGGTGACAGCCGAGACGCCGGGCGTTTCCCGCAGCCGGCCTGGGCCCAGGTCGGAGCTGTAGCCAGCAGGGCCGCCAGGTGGGCTCGGGACGGGGCGGGTGCGAGGTCCGGGCCGCGGCGGGAGAGGGGTCGCCGCGTCCCACAGAGCAGTGCGGCGTCGGGGGCGGGGGCGGGGGCGGGGCCGGGTGCGTCTCGGGACCTGCTCCTGGGGGTGGGGGCTGGGCGCTATTTAAAGAGGCGGAGGCTCCCCGGTGGGCACTGCCTGAGGCGGAGTGCACCCTGAGGGCGGAAGAGGTAAGGCGCCCCGCCTGCCGGGGCCTCAAAGGCGACTGACTCCTAGAGGCTGCGGCGGAGGGGAGAGGCCTGGTGGTACATTCCATGGCCCAGTGCCTCGGCCACTGGAAAATCCCACGGGGTATATCGAGTAGGGTACCGTGGGCTCCGCTGCAGAAATGATCACCCTTCCAAGATGGCGGCTCCCGTAGAGACACTCCCAAGGGGACAGCCATGTTCCTTGCCTGACAGTCGCTGCAGGAAATTGGAAAGCCCGCCTCTCCTTCGACGCACACGCGCACGCACGCACGCACGCACGCACCGGCGCGGTGTAAGGGCACCAGGTGTAATTGTGGGCGAGCGACCGCTTCGGAGGTGACACTAAGCATGTGCAGATCAAGTCCAGAAGCGCCGGGGTCCCTCGAAGCAGTTTTCAGGACTTAAGGCTCTGGGAGTGAGTTTAACAGATGGACTTAGGGCCACTTAAGCATTGAGATAATTATGGAGATGTTAAGACATGGATCAAGCGTTGAGATAATTATGGGGATGTTATGACATGGATTTTGTACTCGATGATGCTCAGTGGGGTGAGGAGGCTTCTCTGGGGTCATTTATAGGGAGGTGCAGAGAGTGTGATTAGGATTTGTGGGTGAGTGATGGGTCACTGGAGAAAATTGATGGGTAGCCTGTAGGATGAGTGTTGGGGACACCGGAGTAAATGATAAGGGGGTCTGTGGGGTGAGTGATACAGGGTCTCTTAGGTGAGTGATAAGGTATATGTGAGATGAGTGATGAGAAGTCCGTGGGGTGAGAAGGGGCTGTGCGGGGCGACTACTGGAGGTCTGTGAGGTGTAGGATGGGGTTTATTGGGAGATTGACCAAGGTTTCTGCCGGGTGAGTGATGCGTTTATTTGGGACTGGTGATGGGAGGCTGTGGAATCAGATATGCAGCTTCCTGGGGTCAGTGATAGGTGGTCTTTAGGTCTGAGATGAGGTTGTTTCAAAAACCTACTTTTGACTTTGTTGGTCCTCCTGTGTCTTTGTTTCTCTGTCATTAATATCTGCCCTTAACTTCGTTATTTCTTTTCTGTTTTTTTCTTTTGTTCTCATTTTTAAAGTCCTGAATTATCCAGTCATTTTATTTTATAATATAAACATTAAGTTTATAAATTTTTCTCTAAGAACTCTTTAGCTCCATGTCACATGTTTTGTTGTTGTTGTTGTTGTTGCTGCTGTTCGGTTTTGTTTTGAGACAGGGTCTCACTCTGTCGCCCAGAGATGGAGTGCAGTGACACGATCATGGCTCACTGCAGCCTCAACCTCCTGTGCTCAGTCGATCCTCCCAACTTAGCTTCTCAAGTAGCTGGAACTACAGGCATGTGCTGCCACACCCACTAATTTTTTATTTTGTGTAGACACAGGGTCTCACTATGTTGCCCAGGCTGATTTTTTTTTTTTTTTTTTTTTTTAAGATACAAGAATCTCTCTCTGTTGCCTAGGCTGGAGTGCAGTGGAGCCATCATGGCTCACTGCAGTCTCAACCTCCTAGGCTCAAGTGATCCTCCCACCTCAGCCTCCCAAGTTGCTGGGACTACAGGCAGGCTTGCCCAGCTAATTTTTAAATTTTTGGTAGAGATTGGGGTCTTGCTATGTTGCCCAGGCTGGTCTTGAACTCCTGGCCTCAAGCAATCCTCAAGTAGTCCTCCCAGCTCATCCTCCCAAAGTGCTGGAACTACAGGCATGAGCATCCAACCCACAAGTTTTGATATGTAGCATCTCCACTATAGTTTCCTTCTGTTTTCTAATTGCAGTTGCAATGTTCACTCTTACCTCTGGATTATTTAAATATGAGATTTTGATTTCCCAAAACATTGACATTTTTGTTACTGATTTCTAAATTGTGGTTAGAGGCTGTCACCTGAGTGATCATTACGTGCAGGAATGATGCTTTTAAGTTCAATACATACCACCATACTACTTTCCAAAACTTTTGTAAAATTGCAACTCCCACTAGCAACATATAAAAAGACTTCTTCCAAAATCCTCTTCTGCACTGGATTTTTTTTTTTTTTTCCCCATTGTGAGGGCCAAACACAAGGGTATCTAGTTTGCCTTGATGTACATTTTCCTGACAACTAGTGGCTGAACATTATTTCATTCTTATTGACCATTGAAATATATATTTAAACTTTTTCACGTCCTTTGCCCTTTGTTTCCTTTAGGTGGTTTGTCTTTCTTACTAATTTGTGAATATTAACCTGTATTGTAACTATATTTCCTCTGTCTCTGGATTTTGACTTTTGAAAGATGTCTTCACCTTTGATTTTTTAAAAATCATCTATGAAGATATATCTGCCTTTTTCCTTTACAAGTTCTGAGTGTATTGTCTTGCCTAGTGACTTCTCCTCATTTCATGTTCAAACAAATATGCCTTAAATTTATATTTAATATATTTATTGTTTCAATTTTTAAAGTTAAATTTTAATCTAACTGGAATTCATTTTGGTGTATGGTGTGAGATGGAATCAGTTCATATATTCCATTTGGATACCTAATTTGCCAGCACCAGCCGTTAAATGAATACCGTTTTCTAATTCAATTAAATGCCACTTTTGTCACATAAGTTCCCAAATGTGTATTGTTTTATTTCTGAACTGTTTAGTTCTCCTTTTTAAAAAATCATATTGACTTTAGAAATAGTTTTAATATCACATAGAAGTAGTCTCCCTCACTTTCTTCTTGGTTGCTTTCATTAATTTTCTTGTGCGTTTATTATTATTCTTTTTTTTTTTTTGAGATGGAGTCTTTCTCTGTTGCCTAGGCTGGAGTGCACTGGTGCAATCTCGGCTCACTGCAACCTCCACCTCCCAGGTTCAAGCAATTCTCCTGCCTCAGCCTCCCGAGTGGCTGGGACTACAGGCACGTGCCACCCTGCTCAGCTAATTTTTGCATTTTTAGTAGAGATGAGGTTTCACCATATTGGCCAGGCTGGTCTTGAACTCCTGACCTTGTGATCCGCCTGCCTCGGCCCCCCAAAGTTCTGGGATTACAGGCATGAGCCACTGCTCCCGGCCTTTTTCTTCCATATGAATGTTAAAACTATTTTATCTAGTTTCAAAAATAACCGTTAAAACTATAATATTTGATAGTTTTCTTATGGGTCCAGCACCTTTTTTTTTTTTTTAACAGTTCATTCTTAGATATTTTACCTTTGTTTTTATCATCATTGTGAATAGCATATTTTTTTCTATTTCCATAGGGAAAATCTATTTTTATAATTTTATTTCGTATTCAGTCCAATTACCAAATTCTCATATGAATCTAGTTGCTTTTTATAGTCTTACTTTTCCTAGCTACCATATTCCATCCAATTAAAAATGATACTGTCTCTTCTCTCAAATATTTATTCTGATCACCTCATCTTCTGTTGCACTAGTTAGAGCTTTCAGAACAATGTTGAGTGACATTTAATAGAGGGTATTTGCTATCTTGCTGCTAATGTTAATGAAAATAACTTGGGCATTTTTTATTTGGATGTGAAAGGTGTTTATTTATTCATCAATCTATTCAGTAAACATTTATTGAATACCTACCCCTTGCCAGATATTGACTTTGCAACCCTGCTTGGCACTTACTAGCTATGATTTTTTTTTCTAACAGCTTTATTGATATTCATCTGCCACAAAATTCACCCATTTAAAGCTTACAGTTCAGCAGTTCCTAGCATATTCACAGAATTGTGCAACCATCATCATAATCTAATTTTAGAATATTTTATCACCCCAAACGGAAACATCGTACCCATTAGCAATCATTCCTCATTCCCAACCCTCATCCCTAGCCACAGGCAACCACTAATTTACTTCCTGTCTCTGTAGATTGGTCTATTCTAGACATTTTATATAAATGGAATCATAAAATATGTGGTCTTTTATGATTGTCTTATTTATTTATTTTAGACACAGTCTCACTCTGTCACCCAGGCTGGAGTGCAGTGGCCAGATCTCAGTTCACTGCAGCCGCTGTCTCCCGAGTTCAAGCAATTCTCCTGCCTCAGCCTCCCAAGTAGCTGGGATTACAGGCACCTACCACCACGCCTGGCTAGCTTTTGTATTTTTAGTAGACATTGGCCAGGCTGGTCTTGAACTCCTGACCTCAGGTAATTCGCCCACCTTGGCCTCCCAAAGTACTGGGACTACAGGCATGATCCACTGTGTCCAGCCATGATTGTCTTCTTTAACTTAGCCTAATGTTTTCAAAGCTCATCCATGTTATAGCATGTATTAGGACCTTATTCCTTTTATTATTTTGTTTATTGTGGTATGAACACTTAACATGAAAACTACCCTCTTAAATTTTGTTTTTGTTTGTTTGTTTGTTTGTTTTGGTTTTGGTTTTGATTTTTGAGACAGAGTCTCGCTCTGTCACCCAGGCTGGAGTGCAGTGGCACAATCTCGGCTCATTGCAACCTCCACCTCCCAGGTTCAAGCAGTTCTCCTGCCTCAGCCTCCCGCGTAGCTGGGACTATAGGTGTGTGCCACCACACCTGGCTAATTTTTAGTAGAGACAGGATTTCAACATATTGGTCAGGCTGGTCTCGAACTCCTGACCTCAGGTAATCCACCTGCCTCGGCCTCCCAAAGTGCTGGGATTACAGGTGTGAGCCACCGCACGTGGTGTATCCTCTTAAATTTTTAAGTGCACAGTACAGTACTGTTAACTACAGGTGCAATGTACAGCCAATCTCTAGAGCTTATTCATCTTGTATACCTGAAACTTTATACCCGTTGAATAGCAACTTCTCATTACCCCCTCCTCTCAGCCCCTGGCAACCACCATTCTACTATCTGTTTCTATCTGTTTATTTTAGAAGCACTTCATGTCTTTTTATTCCTGAATGATATTTCATTGTATGGATGGACCACATTTTGTTTATCCACTCATCAGTCAATGGACATTTGGGTTGTTTCCACTTTTTAGCTATTATGAATAATGCTGCTATGGGCATTTGCGTACAAGTTTTTGTGTGGACATATGTTTTCATTTCTCTTGGGTGGATACCCAGGAGTGGAATGACTGGTATAAGGAGTGAGGTAGAAATTTACCTCTTCCCTTTTAGGATTTCTTTTCGCTGGGCCTGAAAGTTAAATTGACATAAGACAGATCAACAGAGAAAAATGTACAGATTTATTTAATACAAGTTTTATGTGGCACAGGCGCCTTCATAAAGAAATGAAGACCCAAAGTAGTAGTTAGAGTCAATCACTTATATACTGGATTGGACAAAGAATACTTAAGTTGTGAAAAAGCAACTCAGTTATGTGGGGAGGCTTAAAACATAAGAGTTTTTTAAAATTTCTTTTGGCTTATTTCTCCAAGAAAAAAAGTTATTTTTCATAAGATCTGTACGTAATTGTCTTGCTCTCAATTTCCTGACCTTGATAGTAAGAATGTGGCATTCTAGCTGGGCACAGTGGCTCACGCCTGTAATCCCAGCACTTTGGGAGGCCGAGGTGGGTGGATCACCTGAGGTCAGGAGTTTGAGACCAGCCTGGCCAACATGGTGAAACACCATCTCTAAAAATACAAAAACTAGCTGGGCGTGGTGGCAGGCACCTGTAATCCCAGCTGCTTGGGAGGCTGAGGCAGGAGAATCGCTTGAGCTGGGGAGGCGGAGGTTGCAGTGAGCAGAGATCGTGCCACTGCACTCCAGACTGGGTGACAGAGCGAGACTCTGTCTCCAAAAAACGGCCAGGTGCTGTGGCTCACGCCTGTAATCCCGGCACTTTGGGAGGACGAGGTGTGTGGATCATGAGGCCAGGAGATCGAGACCATCCTGGCCAACATGGTGAAACCCCATCTCTACTAAAAATACAAAAATTAGCTGGGCATGGTGGCGCGTGCCTGTAGTCCCATCTACTCAGGAGGCTGAGACAGGAGAATCGCTTGAACCCGGGAAATAGAAGCTGCAGTGAGCCGAGATTGCGCCACTGCACTCCAGCCTGGGCGACAGAGCGAGACTTTGTCTCAAAAACAAAAACAAAAAAAGAATGTGGTGTTCCTTCTAGTAGAGCGAGGGCATCTTTCACATGGGAATTTCATCTCCCACTTTTAAGAAACAAAGGGAAGGTCAGCATGATCTTCCTGCACCTGCTGCTTTTCAAGCGCCTGTGACTCAAAATAGCCAGTATTCCAGAGTGGTGTGTGTGTGTATTTTTTTTTTTTTTTTTTTAGATGGCATTTCACTCTTATTGCCCAGGCTGGAGTGCAGTGGTGCGATCGTGGCTCACCACAACCTCCACCTCCCAGATTCAAGCGATTCTCCTGCCTCAGCCTCCCGAGTAGCTGGGATTACAGGCATGCACCATCACGCCTGGCTAATTTTGTATTTTTAGTAGAGACAGGGTTTCTCTATGTTGGTCAGGTTGGTCTCGAACTCCTGACCTCAGGTGATCCACCTACCTTGGCCTCGTAAAATGCTGGGATTACAGGCTTGAGCCATCATACCCAGCCAGAGTGGCATATTTTTAATTCCTTCACTGGATCACATGGCATACCCCTATGTTTAACATTTTTTTTTTTGAGATGGAGTCTCACTCTGTCACCCAGGCTGGAGTGCAGTGGCGCTAACTCCACTCACTGCAAGCTCCACCTCCCGGGTTCAAGCAATTCTTCTGCCTCAGTCTCCCAAGTAGCTGGGATTACAGGCACCCACCACCACGCCCAGCTAATTTTTGTACTTTTAGTAGAGACAGGGTTTCACCATGTTGGCCAGGCTGGTTTCAAACTCCTGAACTCAAGCGATCCACCTGCCTCAGCCTCCCAAAGTGCTGGGATTACAGGCATAAGCCCCTGTGCCCAGCCTTCTATGTTTAACATTTTAAAGAATTGCCAAACCATTTTCCAAAATGGCTGCATCACTTTATATTCCAGCAGCAATGTATGAGGGTTCCAGTTTATCACATCCTTGCTAACGTTCATTGTCTTTTTAATTCTAGCCTTCCTACTAGGTGTGAAGTGGTATCTTGTGGTTTTGATTTCCATTTCTCCAGTGGCCACTGATGTTGAGCATCTTTTCCTGTACTTATTGCCTATCTGTATATCTTCTTTGAAGAAATATCTATTCAAATCCTTGACCTATTTTTAAATTGAATTGTCTTTGTTTTAATCAAGTTGTAAGAGTTCTTTAGATAATCTCGATAGAAGTCCTTTGTCACATATGTGATTTGCGTGTATTTCCCTTCATTCTGTGGGGGTTTTTTGTTGTTGTTGTTGTTGTTGTTTGTTTGTTTTCTGAGACAGAGTCTCGCTCTATTGTCCAGGCTGGAGCGCAGTGGTGCCATATCGGCTCACTGCAACCTCTGCCTCCCGGGTTCAAGCAATTCTCCTTCCTCAGCCTCCCAAGTAGCTGGGATTAGAGGTGCGCACCACCACACTCAGCTAATGTTTGTATTTTTAGTAGAGACAGGGTTTCGCCATTTCAGTCAGGCTGGTCTCAAACTCCTGGCCTCAAGTGCTCCGCCTGCCTCGACCTCCCAAAGTACTGGGATTACAGGCGTGAGCCACCGCGCTCAGCCTCTGTGTCTTTTCACTTTCCCAATGGTGTCCTTATAGTTTTCATATGTTCCTATCTTGATTTGTATTTTTCTTAGGAATGGCTCTTGAATTATGTCAGATGCTTTTTTGATGTAATAGCCTAATGGTGTTACTTTCCTAAATTGGTTGTTGCAATGAATGATACTGATATATAAGGCGGATCCATCCTTGCCTTCCTGGGATAATTCTGTTGGGCAAGGGCAATTTTTCTTATGAGTCATGGTCGTATTTGAGGTAGTAATGTATTTTTTTATTTTTCCTCAACTCCATGGCCCCCTATTCACAGTTCAGACCAGGACTAGGGCCTAGGCAGAGACGTATATAGGGTAGGATCTCTTCTTTTTCTGTACAGTCAGTGTAAGAACAGAGATGGCAGGCCCCCTTCTTTTTCTATGCAGTCAGTGTCAGAACACAGCCTGTAGTAAGCACCAGGAGGCCTCAGTTAGTAATATTTTATTTAGATTTTTTGCCACTATAAAAAATTTGCTTATAGGTTTCTTGTTTTTACTATATTTAACAAGTGTTGGTATTAAGGTTATGCCAGGTATTAAAAGGAAATCAGGAGATTTCCATTTTTTATGTGTTAAAATAGCATAGACATTCTCTTAAGTTCAACTATATATGCATTTAGAACTAATGCCTTTTTTGAAATGGCAATTTTTAACTATTTTATTTTCTCTGATTATTGCTCTACAGATTTCTAGTGGGGGGGATTAATTTTGATAGTGTATGTTTGCTAGGGATGTTATGTTTTTGTGCATTTGTGCATAATGCTTCATTAATTTACCTTGATCATTTCCATACCTGTGGCAATAGCTTCCTTTTTCATTCCTAAAACTGTGTGCATGCTTCTGATGTGTGTGGATATATATAGAAATATATATATATATTTATACATATATATATTTCCTTTCTCTTTTACCTTGATCAGGTTTCTCATGGATATTTTGTTGTCTTCTTTTAATTTCTTTTTTTTTTTTTTTCGAGCCTCCTGAGTAGCTGGGATTACAGACATACACCACCATACCCAGCTAATTTTTTGTATTTTTAGTAGAGATGGAGTTTCACTGTGTTGGCCAGACTGGTCTCAAACTTCTGACCTCGTGATCCGCCCAGTAGGCCTCCCAAAGTGCTGGGATTACAGGTGTGAGCTACTGTGCCCTGACTTTTTTTTTCCTTTTTTTTGAGACAAGGTCTCCCTCTGTCATCCAGGCTGGAGTGCAGTGGTGCGATCTCGGCTTACTGCAACCTGCACCTCCTAGGCTCAAGCAGTCCGGCTAATTTTTGTTGTTGTTGTCTGTTTGTTTGTTTGTTTTTTGAGATGGAGTCTTGCTCTGTTGCCTAGGCTGGAATACAGTGGCACAATCTCGACTCACCTCAACCTCTGCCTCCCAGTTTCAAGCAATTCTCCCCCCTCAGCCTCCTGAGTAGCTGGGATTACAAGTGTGTGCCACCATGCCTGGCTAATTTTTGTTTTTTTAGTAGAGACAGGGTTTCACCATGCTGGCCAGGCTGGTCTGGAACTCCTGACCTCAAGTGATCCATCCACCTCGGCCTCCCAAAGTCCTGGAATTACAGGCGTGAGCCACCGTACCTGGCCTTTTTTTTTTTTTTCTTTTTTTTTTTTAATAGATTGAACATTTAGTTCATTTACCTTTAGCTTTTATTTTTAAACATTAAAAATAATTTGGCCAAAATATTCTTTTTTTCCTCTGTGACTCTAGCCAAAGATAAAATATTCTTTAAATATAGCTTTAGCTATGTCTCAAGATTTGTTATGAAGTCTAAAATTTTGTTATCAAATGCCATCTTCAATTCGTATATGTTTAGAGAATATTTCTTCATTGAAATCTGGATTTGGTAGTTTATCGTTTTATTATCTATGATTTTACAGGATTATAGTCAATTTAGCCTGCCAAAACTCTAATTTTTAAATGTATCAAGATTTTTTCTTCGAGTCCAAGTTACATTATTTTTAAAAATTTTTGTAAACTATGCCATGGGTCTAAGAGAAGAGAGTATATTCATTAGGTAAAGTTAAAGTTATGTGTCTTGAGCCTAGCTTGTTGATTGTATTTCTCAAATCTGCTTTACTTGCTTTTTGTTTGTTTACTTGATCCATTATATCATAGAAGAGATACAATAAAATCTCCTGGCATAATTATGATTTTTCTTAAACTTTTTATTTTGAAATAATTATAGATTCATAGGAAGTTGCAAACATAGCACAGAGCCCTGTATACGCTCACCCAGTTTTCTCCAGTGATTACATCTTATAAAATCACAATACAATATAAAAATGTAGAATTTGACATTGGTACAAGGTGTGTGCATAGTTCTTTTTTGTTTTTTTGTGTTTTTTTTTTCTGAGACAGAGTCTTGCTCTGTTGCCCAGGCTGGAGTGCAATGGTGTGATCTCTGCTCACTGCAACCTCCACCTCCCGGGTTCAAGCAATTCCCCTGCCTTGGCCTCCCAAGTAGCTGGAATTACAAGCATGCGCCATCATGCCCGGCTAATTTTTGTATTTTTAGTAGAGATGGGGTTTCACTGTGTTGGCCAGGCTGGTCTCGAACTCCTGACCTCATGATCCACCTGCTTCGGCCTCCCAAAGTGCTGGGATTACAGGTGTGAGTCACTGCACCAAGCCTAGTGTGTGCATAGTCTACGTCATTTTGTCATGTGCTTAGATTAAGGTAACAGCCACCATAATCAAGATACAGAACTACTACTCCTTTATAGTCTTTTTTTTTTTCTTGTGAGACGGAGTCTCGCTCTGTTACCCAGGCTGGAGTGCAGTGGCACAATCTCGACTCACTGCAAGCTCCGCCTCCTGGGTTCACACCATTCTCCTGCCTCAGCCTCCCAAGTAGCTGGGACTATAGGCACCCGCCACCACCACGCCTGGCTAATTTTTTGTATTTTTAGTAGAGACAGGGTTTCACCGTGTTAGCCAGGATGGTCTCGATCTCCTGATCTCGTGATCCGCCCGTCTCGGCCTCCCAAAGTGCTGGGATTACAGGTGTGAGCCACCGTGCCCGGCCTAGTCTTTTTTTTTTAAGACAGGTTCTCACTGTGTTGCCCAGGCTGAAGTACAGTAGTGCCATCATCACTCACTGCAACCTCGAACTCTTGGGTTCAAGTGATCCTCCCGCCTTGACCTCCTGAGTAGCTGAGACTATAGGCGCATGCCACAATGCCTGGCTACTTTCTAAATTTTTTGTAGAGATTAGGGTCTCACCATGTTGCCCAGGCTGGTCTCAAACTCCTGGCCTCAAGCGATCCTCCCACCTTGGCCTCCCAAAGTGCTGGGATTGCAGGCACGAACCACTGTGCCCAGACCTTTTATAGTCTTTACTCCCACCACCATCCCTAACCCCTGGCAACCAACCATCTGTTTTTCATCTCTCTAGTTTTGCCATTTTGAGAATGTTATATAAATGGAACCATACAGACTGTGATTTATTTTATTTATTTATTTTTTTGAGACGGAGTTTCACTCTGTCACCCAGGCTGGAGTGCAGTGGCACAATCTTGGCTCGCTGCAACCTCCTCCTGGGTTCAAGCAGTTCTCCCACCTCAGCGTCCTGAGTAGCTGGGATTACAGGCGCCTGCCACCACACCCAGCTAATTTTTGTATTTTTAGTAGAGATGGGGTTTCACCATGTTGGCCAGGCTGGTCTCAAACTCCTGATCTGAGGTGATCTGCCCGCCTGGGCCTCCCAAACTGCTGGGCTTACAGGTGTGAGCCACCGCGCCTGGCCCAATGTGTGTGATCTTTTGAGGTTGGTTTTTTCACTCAGCATAATGTCCTTGAAAACCATCCAAACTGTTGCTAGAACAATAATTCATTTCTTTTTGTTGCTGAGTAGTATTCCATATTATAGATTTACCACAGTTTGTTTAGCCATTCACCTATTGAGAGCCATTTTGCTTGTTTCCAGTCTGAGGCTATTACATATAAAGCTGTAATGAACAATCGTGTACAGGTTTTTGTGTACACATAAGATTTCCTTTCTCTGGGATGAATGCCCAGAAGTGCAATTGCTGGATCATGTGGTAAGTATTTTAGTTTTTAAAGAGGCTGCCAAACTGTTTTCCAGAGTGGCTGTGCCACTTTACATTCCTGCTGGCAATGTGTTAGGAATCCAGTTTCTCTGAGTCCTCTCCAACATTTGGTAAAGACCAATATTCAAAGAAAGGAAAATAGTTAAAATGTGCCATTTTTAAAAGGCACCAGTTCTAAATGTGTTTATAGCTAAGCTTTAAAGAAGATAGTATCTATGCCATTTTAACACATAAAAATAAATTTCCTGAGTTCCTTTTAAAAACTGGCATAACCTTAATAGCAACACTTGTTAAATATAATACAAAAGCAAATATGACTTTTAAGACTTCATGTGGTTTAATGCATTTGTGCTGGTTTTATTTGTATGTGTTGAATGATCCTAAAGGCTTATGCTAGTTAGTACTTCTTTATTGTTTCTTTTATTATTAAAAGATATTCCCCTTTTTTGTTAATCTGTTGAATGCTTTGGACCTTAATTTCCCCCACGATAATTGTATTTTCAGACCTCCTTTCATTTTCTTGGTATTTGCCTAGTAAATTGTATAGCTTTTAAATCCTCATTGAAATATTACATAATACAGAAAAGTGCACACATTGTACATATTTAGCTTGATGATTTTTTAACAGACCAGACAAACTTGCATAGCCACCACCTAGATGAAGAAATGTTACTCTCTCTCAAGAAGTCATGTTTTTTAGCTGGGTGTGGTGGCATGCACCTATGGTCCCAGCGACTTAGGAGGCTGAGGCAGGACGATTACTTGAGCTCAGGAGTTTGAGGCTGCAGTGAGCTATGATCGTGCAACTGCAGTGAGCTATGATCGTGCAACTGCAGTGAGCTATGATCGTGCTACTGCACTCCTGGCTGGGTGACAGAGCAGGACGCTGTCTCTAAAAAAATTTTTTTTTGTAAGGCCAGGTGCAGTAGCTCATGCCTGTAATCCCAGCACTTTGGGAGGCCGAGACGGATGGATCACGAGGTCAGGAGTTCGAGACCAGCCTGGCCAATATGGTGAAACCCCGTCTCTACTAAAAATATAAAAATTAGTCGGGCGTGGTGGCGGGCGCCTGTAATCCCAGCTACTTGGGAGGCTGAGACAGGAGAGTCGCTTGAACTCGGGAAGCAGAGGTTGCAGTGATCCGAGATCACACCACTGCATTCCATCCTGGGTGACAGAGCAAGACTCTGTCTCAACAACAACAATAAAAATTTAAAGAAGCCATGTTTCTTTGAGAGGCTGAGGCAGGCAAATCACAAGGTCAAGAGATCGAGACCATCCTTCCCAACATGGTGAAACCCCATCTCTACTAAAAATACAAACATTAGCTGGGCATGGTGGCGCACACCTGTAGTCCTAGCTACTCGGGAGGCTGAAGCAGGAAAATCACTTGAACCCGGGAGGTGGAGGTTGCAGTGAGCCAAAATCTCACCACTGTACGACAGGCTGGAGACAGAGCGAGACTCTGTCTCAAAAAAAAAAAAAAAGAAGCCATGTTTTTGAAATGTATATAAACGTAATCATATGGCATTGCTTCATTGCTCTTTTGAGTCTGGCTTCTTTAGCTTAACAGAGTGTTCATGGGACGAGACTCATGCATGTTGAGTATAGCAATTTATTCTTTCTCATTGCTGTATAGTATTTCCTTGTATAAATATAGCACAACTTGTCTATCCATTCTGATGTTGATGGGCATTTACATAATTTTTAGTTTTGAATAAAGCTACCATGAACATTATCATCTCTTTTAGTAAACATATATTTGCATTTCTCTTGAGTGAGAGAGAACTGGAGTCAAACAGCAGGGTCATAGGATATTGCATGTATTCACCATTAATAGAGACTACCAAACAGTTTTTCAAAGTTTATGTACTAGTTTATGCTCCTAACAAGCAATCTGAGTTTTGGCTGCTCCACATCCTTGCCCGCTCTTGTTTATTTCCCATCTTTTTCATTTTGGCAATTTCTAGTGGGATTATCTTATTGTAGATATGGAGGATTGTGTGGAGGATTATCTTATTGTAGTTTAACTTCTATTTCCTTGCTAACTGGTGAAGTCAAGCATCTTTTTATAAGCTTATTTGCTATTTGGATATTTTCTTTGTGAAATGCCTGTTCCTTTTGCCCTTTTTCTGTGGCTCTTAGTGATTTCTAGACATTCTTGATATATTTGAGATATTAATCATTTGTCAAATATAGGTATTACAGGCCGGGCGCGGTGGCTCAAGCCTGTAATCCCAGCACTTTGGGAGGCCGAGACGGGCGGATCACGAGGTCAGAAGATCGAGACCATCCTGGCTAACACGGTGAAACCCCGTCTCTACTAAAAAATACAAAAAACTAGCCGGGCAAGGTGGCGGGCGCCTGTAGTCCCAGCTACTCGGGAGGCTGAGGCAGGAGAATGGCGTAAACCCGGGAGGCGGAGCTTGCAGTGAGCTGAGATCCGGCCACTGCACTCCAGCCCGGGCGACAGAGCCAGACTCCGTCTCAAAAAAAAAAAAAAAAAAAGATATATAGGTATTACAGTTACCTTCTCCCACTGTAGCATTTGCCTTTACATTTTTAATTTTATCTTCTGATTAACAGAAGTCCTTAATTTTAATGTAGTCCAATTTAGGTATCCTTTATCAGGACTTAATATAAAGCACATTAATTAAGACTATAACACTGGTCCAAGAATAGACAAATAAACTAATGAAAATACAGAGTTCAGGAATGACCCCCACATATATGATCACAAGGAGACACTACAGAGCAATGGAGAAAGGATAGTCTTCTTTTTTTTCTTTTTTGGGGACAGAGTCTCACTCTATCCCCCCAGGCTGGAGTGCAGTGGTGAGATCTCAGCTCACTGTAACCCCCACCTCCCGGGTTCAAGCGATTCTCCTGCCTCAGCCTCCCGAGTAGCTGCGATTATAGGCGTCTGCCACCATGCCTGACTAATTTTTGTATTTGTAGTAGAGATAGGGTTTCGCCATATTGGCCAGGCTGACCTCGAACTCCTGAGCTCAGGTGATCCGCCCACCTCGGTCTCCCAAAGTGTTGGGATTACAGACATGAGCCACTGTGCCTGGCCATGGGTAGGCTTTTCAATAAATGGTGCTGGATTATCTTGCTTCCGTATGAAAGAAATGAATCTTGACTCTAACATATACCACACGCTAAAATCCTTCCCAGATGGACTGTGGATCTAAATGTGAAAGCTAAAATGATAAAACTTTTACATGACCCTGAGGTAGGCGAAGGTTTCCTAACAAGACATAATGCATGCCAACCATAAAGGAAAGAATGATCAATGATATGGTGTATTTCTATCAAGTGCTTCATTTCACGTCTTCATCATTTTGTTTTAACATACTTGATTTTATGCCTCCTATTATTTTTTTCCTTTTTTTCTCCTATTATCTTTCGTTTGCTTTTTTTTTTTTTTTAAACAGAGTCTCACCGTGTCCCCCCAGGCCAGAGTACAATGGCACGATCTCGGCTCACTGCAACCTCCGCCTCCTGGGTTCAAGTGATTCTCATGCCTTAGCCTCCCAAATAGCTAGGAATACAGGCGCCTGCCACCACGCCCGGCTAATTTATGTGTTTTTAGTAGAGATAGGGTTTCACCATATTGGCCAGGCTGGTGTCAAACTCCTGACCTCAGGTGATCCGCCCGCCTTGGCCTCCCAAAGTGCTGGGATTACAGGTGTGAGCCACTGTGTCTGGCTGGTCATGTTTCTCTTTTTTTTTTTTTTGAGATGGAGTCTCGCTCTGTCACCCAGGCTGGAGTGCAGTGGCAAGATCTCGGCTCACTGCAACCTCCACCTCCTGGGCTCAACCAATTCCCCTGCTTCAACCTCCTGAGTAGGTGGGATTATAGGCATGCACCACCACACCCAGCTAATTTTCGTATTTTTAGTAGAGACGGGGTTTCACCACGTTGGCCAGGGTGGTCTCGAATTCCTGACCTTGTGATTCGCTCGCCTTGGCCTCCCAAAGTGCTGGGATTACAGGTGTGAGCCACTGTGCCTGGCCTCATTCATGTTTCTCTTAATCCTCTTTTAGGTTTTTATTACTTTTGAGTTTTTATTGTTTGGAATTTTGATTTTTTTAATGAATTTCTGTTAGTAGTTGCCTTTACCTTCCTTACAAATATGATTGTATGTCTTTTCTATATTACTAAATCCAAATAATATTGTACCGATATCTGCCTATGGAAATTTGTAATTTGCCTTCTCCTCATTTTGTTCAGTAAATTTTCCCAGGGAATTTTTTTGTTTGTTTGTTTGTTTGTGTTTTTTTGAGACAGTCTCTGTCACCCAGATTGGAGTGCAGTGGCATGATCTCGGCTCACTGCAACCTCCGCCTCCTGAGTTCAAGCGATTCTCCTGCTTCAGCCTCCCGAGTAGCTGGGACTACAGGTGCATGCCACCAGGCCCGGCTAATTTTTTGTATTTTTAATGTTTCACAGTGTTAGCCAGGATGGTCTTGATCTCCTGACTTCGTGATCCGCTCGCCTCGGCCTCCCAAAGTGCTGGAATTACAGGTGTGAGCCACCGTACCCGGCCAGGGAATTTTTAAATTTCCACATAGTTAATAGTAACAGCCTTATTTACTACAGATGCCCAATTACGTTGCTTTTCTTTATCCAGATGTAATTATATATCAATTGCAAGAATCCTATCTCAAAACTGCTTTCCTGTTTTGAGGTTTTTTGTTTCTATTCCGTTTACCATTGTTTAGACTATTCCCTTGAGTGTTCTCCTGAGATTGGAATATTGGCATAAAATGCTAGAAATGCTTTTATGTCTAAAATTGTCTTTCTTTTGCTCTGACAATAGAATGGTATCTAGCTAGGGTGGGTTTAGAATTCTTGGATCTCAGACCTTCTCTCGCAATAATTTGTAGAGTTTTCTTCTAACATGGCTTCTGTTTTTGCAAATACATCTAGTGCCACTGTGATCCCTTTTCCTTGTAAATGACGTGTTGGTTCTGCCTGGAAGTGTTGGAAATGTCAGTATCTGAGGTCATCGATTCAGTCCATGAGAGTTTATTGATTGGGGTGCTAAGGTGGTGAATGATTGCAAGTCTGGGATTCACAGGGATTACAAGTCAGTTTTGGGGGGCCTGTGGCAGTCCTGGATTGGGACCTATGGACATTGGTTATTATAGTACTGTGTGAGTTGCTCTGTGATGAACTGGAACTTCTATTACTGAGGGTTTTATGGGAGTCATTGATCCTATTGATGGTGTGCTGCCTGGGTTGGTGATAATTTGAGGAGCCTGTGGAAACCAGTTGATGACACCATTTGGTACACAGTTTTTGTCAAGCACTGTGGGCTATAGGGATTTAGGAGCCTGTGCAGACCTGCTGGTTTTCAGGGCCTGATGGGAATTGCAGAAGAGAAGGGACAAGTTTGAGTTTTCATCTTTGACAGAAGAGGGTGGGCTCTGTTCTTTGCATAGAATGTACACTGAATTACACAGAAGCTCAGTTTATGCTCAAGTGGCATGGTCACTGCTCAGCCAGAGCACTTTGAAGGTAGCAGGAACCACAGTGTTTATTGTGATTCTGCCTTGAATAGAGTACCAAATGGCTCAGTAGTTAAGAAAGTATGCTTTGGAGCCAGGCATACCTGAGTTTGAATCCTTGTCCTTCCCCCTCATCTGAGTGATCTTGGGGCAAATTTCTTAATATTTCTGAACAGCTCTATCTGATGGTAAATGGGATTAGTAATAATAATAATGCCTAGTCCACAGGATGAGTGTGAAAATTAAATGAGGTACCTAATAAAACATGCCTTGCACCTTGTAATAATAGCACTATTTAAAATGAGTTGAGCATGTTCCAGGTACCAAGTAGGTGTACATAGAAGCATCATTTCGTTTAATTCTAACAACCCTATGAGATAAGTATTTTCATCCTGTTTTAAGATGAAGAAACTTCACATAAAGTGACTTCCTCAGATTCTAGCTAGAACATAGAAGAACTTGAATACAAATGCTCATTCATTTTACACCAGATCTTGTGAATTTTCCCCATGTTTTGCTTTAATACTTGGTGTGGGTTTTACCGAACTTTTCTCTTCTGCAGCATCCAGCACAGTGAGCCTCCCCTGGGCACTACCAGAAAATATTTGTGGGTGAACGTGGAGTGATGACCATGTGGACACTGTCTTTCCAGGGTTTCTTGGAGCCTCTGCAGAGTCTGGGGGCCAGGCTCCTTAGTGGAAACTGCAGGATCTTCCTTCTGACTCCTGCTTGCCTCGCCCCAGCAGCTCCGGTTGAGTCCGCAGACGCCAGCTCAGCTTCCAGCTTGGGAAAGAGTGGGGTTGTCAGCAGGAGAGCCTGAGGGCTGAGGCCCAGCATGAACATGGCAGCTAATGGGGACTCTCCCCCATGGTACCCGGTCGTGGCTGCAGAGGGACGTGGCAGCTCATGTGAGGTGAGGAGGGAGAGGACCCCGGAGGCAGTAATTCATTCAGTGAGGAGATACCCTGACCTGTCCCCAGGGCCTCAGGGCAGGAGCAGGTGAGTCAGAGGAAGCGGCAGATTCCAGACCTGCTGCCCTGGAGACAGACCAGGGTCCTCCCACTGAGAGTGAGCACCACTTGACTGATGCGGCCACATCCAGAGCCCCACGTGTTTCAGTGGACAGGGTAATGTGGCTGATTACACTAGAGGAGAGGGAGGATGTGGAGGGTGAGCCCCACAACCTAGGGAGTGGGGGCAGCTCCCTGCAGGGCAAATGAGGGTGAGGTCCAGGTGGAAGCAGCCACTATCCATAGCCAGGGAGACTCCATCCCCCACCCCAGCACCAACCCTTCCCTCTCTGTCGGCTCTTTATAGACGTCAGCTGATCCCCACCAGTGCCCACTTCCCCCAGGTCTCTGGGGATCTGGCAATTTCTCCTCTATCCTGATTTAGGTAGAGAAAAATCCTTTTTCTTTGGAACTTAGAGACTGGCAGGGTAGTAGGGCCACCATAGTCTCTGGGACCCTTCTGGCTTTCCCTCCTCCTTTCAAAGATGAATAAAATGGCCAGGCACAGTGGCTCACGCCTATAATCCCAGCACCTTTGGGAGGCTGAGGCGGGTGGATTGCTTGAGGTCAGGAGTTCAAGACCAGCCTGACCAATATGGCGAACCCCCGTCTCTACTAAAAATACAAAAAGTTAGCTGAGCTTGGTGGCGCATGCCTGTAATCCCAGCTACTTGGGAGGCTGAGGCAGGAGAATCGCTTGAACCTGGGAGGTAGAGGTTGCAGTGAGCTGAGATCACACCACTGCACTCCAGCCTGAGTGACAGAGTGAGACTCCGTCTCAAAAACAAAAAAAAAAAAGATGAATAAAATGCCCCAGAAGACACATGACTCGCCCAGGCCTCTCAGGTTGGCGGTGACAACACTAGACTGGAGTCAGGTCTCCTGACTGTGTCTTCCACCCTCACCGCACCACAGCTGAGATCAAGTTTCCTGCTGAGAACTCCCGTTCGGATCAGAGTTCCCATTGAGATTCTGTAAGCCGAGGAGGACCACGAGCGAGCCAGACCCTGCCCGACAGCTCCCTCCTTTCAGACCTGCCTGTGGATGCTGTTGACTCTGGAAGGGTTCATTGTCTCAGGGGCTCAGGGTCATGTGGCCATTAGGATAACATTAAACTTTTAAATATTATTTTTTTTGGTCATTTTATAACTTCATAATAAAATATTAGAAAGTATAGTTTAGCAAATAGAAGAAACTAAAAAATTACTTGTCGTTCCAACATTACCCAAAGCTAACCAGTGTTAACATTTAGCTGTATTTCCTTTCAGTGGTTTTTTCCTTTGTGTGTGCATGTGTGTGAGTATACATGTGGGGCCTGAGTGTGCATACATACTGTACACATACACATATATAGCTAAAGTTTTAAAACAGAATCATACTTTTTGGTTACCTCATTTTTAACTGGGCAGTTTAACATGGTTTGCTAGGCAGCAAGTATTTTTCTTTATACACTTATGATGTCCATAATTTAGCCAGTTTGCTATTTTTTTAATTTTATTTATTTATTTTAATGTTTTTTCCTCTGAGGCAGTCTCCCTCTGTTGCCCAGGCTAGAGTGCAGTGTTGCAATCTCAGCTCACTACAGCCTCAATCTCCTGGGCTCAGGCGATCCTCCCACCGTAGCCTCCTAAGTAGCTGGGACTACAGGCACATGGTACCACACCCAGCTGGTCTCAAGCTCCTGGGGTCAAGTAATCTTCCTGCCTTGGCCTCCCAGAGTGCTGAGATTACAGGCGTGAGTCACCACCATGCCCCGCAAATTTTATTTTTAATTGATGAATAATAATTGTGTATATTTATGGGGTACAATGTGATGTTTTGATATTTGTATACATTGTAGAATATTTAAATCAACCTAATTAACATATCCATTACCTCAAAGACTTATTTCTTTCATGATGTGAACATTTAAAATCTGCTCTTGGCCGGGTGAGGTGGCTCATGCCTGTAATCCCAGCACTTTGGGAGGCCGAGGCGGGCGGATCACGAGGTCAGGAGATGGAGACCATCCTGGCGAACACGGTGAAACCCTGTCTCTACTAAAAATACAAAAAAATTAGCCGGGCGTGGTGGTGGGTGCCTGTAGTCCCAGCTACTCGGGAGGCTGAGGCAGGAGAATGGCATGAACCCGGGAGGCGGAGCTTGCAGTGAGCCGAGATCGTGCCACTGCACTCCAGCCTGGGCGACAGAGCGAGACTCTGTCTCAAAGAAAAAAAAAATCTGCTCTCTTTGCAATTTTGAAATAACATTACATCATTATTAACTAGCCACCAAACTGCAATAGGTCTCAAAAACTTATTCCCTCTAACAAAAACTTTGTATACTTTGACCAGTGTCTCCCCATCCCCCTACAACCAGTCCACTAATAATGTACATTTAGGGTATTTGAGGTTTTCTATTGTGATTAAACTACTATGATAAAATTCCTACATTTAAATCTTTTTGCCAGCTGGGCATGGTGGCTCATGCCTGTAATCCCAGCATTTTGGGAGGCCAAGGCGGGCAGATCGCTTGAGCTCAGGAGTTTGAGACCAGCCTGGGCAATATAGTAAGACTCTGTCTCAACAAAAATACAAAAATTAGCCGGGTGTGGTAGTGTGCACCTGTAGTCCCATGTACTTGGGAGACTGAGGTGAGAGAATCACTTGAGCCCAGGAGGTTGAGGCTACAGTGAGCCAAGATCACACCACTGCACACCAGCCTGGGTGACAGAGCAAGACTCTGTCTCAAAATAAATAAATAAGTAAATAAATAAATACATCTTTCTGCCAAGTCATTGAAATTATATTTTTCAGTCAAAGGTATAGGGGCATTAAATAGCAAGTGAATCAGTGCTCGACAGTAGTACACTTCCACCTTGTCTAAGCTCTGCTCAGTCATGTCAGTCACGGACCCACAGATTAGGGCCATGACAATGTGGTCCTCCCCACTCTTGCACATGGCCTCTTGCCCAGCCAACAGTGGGGATTTCTAGAAGAACGATTCTGAAAGGCACATTTCTCCATTCATCTCTTCCTTACTAACCACAGATCTCTGACCCACCTCAAGAAGAGATGGAAATGACTGAGACCCTGGGGGGAATATTATTTATTGACTTATTTATTGGTTAGGGTCTTGGTGTTTTCATTAAACATCAGGGAGCAGGGTATAGGCAGAGATACCTAGAAACCAATAAAAATGTCCCCAGGGTTTGAGGAGCAGCCAGTTGTACCAAGAAACAGTGGCTGAAGATGGAGAATAAGCAGAGGGATCAGTAAGGTAAAGAGGGCTGGAGGGAGCCACAAGGGAATAAGGAACAGGGACCATGGTGCACTTACTAGAGATGAAGAATAGCCAACGGGTCCAGGATACAGGTGGAAGAATAATGAAACAAGCAGGACATGAGTCAGACGCTGGAGCCAGAGACCAAGAAACAGTTGCTGAGGCTGGAGAAGTGGTAATCACTGGGGAGCAGGGAAGAGCCGAGGGTTAAAGAACAGTGAGAAGGATCATGAAATAGGAGGAGGTACCAGGAAATAGAGGAACCAGAAAGCAGCCAGACAGAGCAGTCAATATCCAGAGGGGTGAGGAAGCAGAAGAATCAGATAAAATGGAAAAAGCAAACATATCCAAGGAACTGGGTATGAGCCTGAGGGACAAGCAACTTCTCGAGGAACCAGGAAGCAGTTCCTTGGTTTAGAAGAGAGCTTGAGGGTATAGGCAAAAGACAGAGATACTAGGGAACAAGAAATGGGAAATATGGCCCAGAGAATGGATTGCAGCCAGAGGAACCAGGAGACAATTGCTGAGGCTGTAGAATGGGCAGAGGGATCAGGGAAGGGACAGAGTCCATGGAACAGGTGGAAAGATGAGAGAAGAGCCTCTGAAGCTGTAGAATGGCCTAGAGTACTGTGGAACACCTGGAGCAAGGAACGGTCACTGAGGCTGGGGGGCAGCCAGAGGGAGCAGCCAAAATGTGCTTGGGGCTGAGGGTCCACCAGAGGCCCTGGGAAGTAACCAGAGGAACTAGGGAACAGGTCAAGTGAGCATTAAACATGTATCCAGTGTGGAGTAGCAGCCTGATTGACCAGTGGCCAGCTAGAGAGACCAGAGGAGAACCAGAAAGAATGGTATAACTGAAGCGAGTTAACAGCCCGAGGGCCCAAACAGTAGTTACTGGCGTGAAGGCACAGTTGGAGAGGCTGGGAAACAGCCAGAGTTCCCAGGACCATGCTGGTTTGCCTGTGACTGAGGGGACATGGGACTTCCAGTGCTAAAACAGGAACATTCCTGGGCAAACTGAGACACTTGGCCACCCTACCCAGGAAGGAATCAGAGGAACCAGCCAATAGTTAAATGTAATGTGAGTAATGGAGGCAGTGCAAGTACAGAATCCAGCCGTGGCATAAAACACGCAGTAGTGCATTTTAATGGGTAAGGGCATAAGCTAGCTAGTTAGGTACTGCTCAAAGTGTGGTCCACGGACCAGATGCGTGAACATCACGGGAGAGCATAGTAGAAATGTATTCAATGGCCAGGCACGGTGGTAATCCCAACACTTTGGGAGGCCAAAGCAGGAGGATTGTTTGAGGCCAGGAGTTCAAGACCAGCCTGGGCAACATGGTGAAACCCCATGTCTACATATATATATATACACACACACACACACACACACACACACACACATATATATATATCAAAAAAAAAAAAATAGCCAGGTAGGGTGGTACTGAGGTGGGAGGATCATCTGAGCCCGGGAGGTGGAGGCTGTAGTGAGCCGTGATTGTGCCACTGTACTCTAGCCTGGGTGGCAGAGTGACGCCCTGTCTCAGAAAGAAGAAGGGAAGGAAAGAATGGAAAGAAAGAAATGTACTCAAGGAACTGTCCAAGGACAGGGAAGAATCAGGAGACTAGAGATTCGTCAGCAGAATCCAACAGCAGTCAGTCTGTGTGAGCCAGGAACAGCTGGAAGGAACAAGAAAGGCCCTTAGGGACCAGGGAACAGTCAGGTAGACTAGCACACAATCAGAATGGTGCCACAGAACAAGGATCAGCTGGAGGGACAACAAAGGGAGCACAGGGCAGTCAGAACAGGAAACAGGAGGCATGAATAGTTAGAGGGATCCAGGTAGAGTCAAAGAAAGCAATAAAAGAATGGGAGTACTCAGAAGGAACAAGAGCCATTTAGAGGGAATAGGAAAGAGAGGGACCAAGGAAAAGTCAGAGGGAACAAGAACCAGCAGAGGGAGCAGGGACAGATCTGGGCAGGCAGAAAACAGCTGTACAGGAAGCAACAAGGGAAGCGGGGGAAAGCCAGAAGGAGGGAAGAACAGTTGCAGGGCCAGAGAACAGTCCCGGGGAACAGGAAACACTCAGATGGACAGGGAGGAGTAAAGTAAAAATACAATTTAAAAATTAGCTGGGCATGGTGGGGTGCACCTATAGTCTCAGCTATTCAGGAGGCTGAGGCCGGAAGGATCCCTTGAGCCCGGGAGTTTGAGGCTGCAGTGAGCCATGATTGCACCACTGCCCTCCAGCCTGGGCAACAGAGCAAGACCTTGTCTCAAAAAAGTAAAAAAAAAAAGAAAATATCCTTCATGTTTTTTTCACAAAGACCGAAGCAGGGTCTCTGCGTACTGGCTACCAGCTTGTCTACGTCCCATGAGACAGAAACACCCATGCACACAAGTTACATGGAGCAGGCTCATTACTTACAGGTAGGCAGTCAGGGAGAGCAAAAGCCTACGATTCATTGCAAGCTGGTCCCCCAAGGCTCATGAAAGCTGCTCGGTGCAGCTGGAGTCTCATCTGCACGTGCCCCACTTGCACCACAGCTGAGGGATCCCAGAAAGCAGCCCACGTGGGGTTTTATACCCTAGGACAACCCAACATTCAGGGCTAAAGCACTGGACATCCTGTTTCCAGGAGAGCCCCCGGCTCTCTCTCCTGTTTGAACTAGTCCCTCCACAGCTCAGGATGTTCCATTTCTAGCACATTCTACAGTTATTCTTGAGAACTGCAAGCAAGAAAGAGGAGACAACTGGGTTGGTCCAGGACCACCCAGAAAATTATCCTGCAAAGACCAGGGCGCCCCCAGCCCAGGGGGAACCTGCAGAGCAGCTGGGTCCCTCTCCCCAGGCTCACTTCCAGCCATGCTCCTATGTGCCCTGGAAGCCCTTCTGCTAGGCCTGGGGCAGAGTGAAAGGGCAAGATCACACCAGGAGGTGACAGAAGTATCCTGAGGCAGGAGTGAGAGCAGCCCTGAAGCAGGAGGCCTGAGCCCCCAGCCAGCTGCAGGGTGGGACAGAGCAGGTGCCTAAGGGATCAGGGACAGACTGGGCAGTCGGCAGCCAGTCCTGGCAGCAGAGTATACCCCCAGGGGTGAGGGTGCAGAATGTGCTGGGACTGAGATGACCCTGAATGGAGGCATTGCTGCATGACTAGCTGGAGAGCCATGAGGCTCTGGGATGGGGGCCCTTACCTAGTATGAGGAAGTCCTTGTAGGAGTCCTTATGGTGGTAGGGACACACACCATCCTCCATGGTAAATACTGCCCAGAAAAATGACACCTTTTCATATGTGGCAGGTGAGGCTGGAATCTGGGTGTGTCTGTGTTATCAGCTTTCTCCCCAAATCTCTCCAGAGCCCTCTTTCACCACCCTACACATTCCTTCCCAGCCATGGTGGAGTCCAAAGCTTCTATTTTGGTGGGGGAAGGGACCAAACAGGGCAGTGTACCTTGTCTGTATTTCTGTTGCATCTGTCAATGCTTGTAATGCCTGGCATGGTGTTTGTGCATGTGAATGTGGCATTGTTAATGTGACCTTCATGACTTCCAGGGAGGGAGAGACAAGTGAGGTGGTTTTTTTTTCTACCAGCTCCCAGTGCATATAATAAAAGTTTTTACAGCCAGGGGCTGTGGCTCATGCCTGTAATCCCAACTACTTAAGAGGCAAGAGGGTCGCTTGAGCCCAGGAGGGAGGCCAGCCTGGGCAACACTGTGAGACACCCTCCCCCACCACCATCTCTACAAAAAAAGTAAAAATAAAATTTAAAAATTAGCTGGGCATGGTGGTGTGCACCTGTAGTCTCAGCTACTAAGGAGGCTGAAGCGGGAAGGATCCCTTGAGCCCAGGAGTTTGAGGCTGCAGTGAGCCATGATTGTACCACTGCATTCCAGTCTGGGCAACAGAGCAACATCCTGTCTCAAAAAAATAAAAAAAGAGGCCAGGCATGGTGGCTCACACCTGTCATAGCAGAACTTTCGGAGTCTAGTGGGCAGATCACTTGAGGCCAGGAATTCTAGACGAGCCTGACCAACATGGTGAAACCCCATCTCTACTAAAAATACAAAATTAGCCAGGCATGGTGGCAGGCATCTATAATCCCAGCTACTCAGGAGGCTGAGGCACAAGAATTGCTTGAACCCAGGAGGCAGAGGTTGCAGTGAGCCAAGACTGCACCACTGCACTCCAGCCTGGGTGACAGAGTGAGATTCCATCTCAAAAAACAAAAAAAAGGAAAAAAAGAAAATATCCTGGCCAGGCGTGGTGGCTCAAGCCTATAATCCCAGCACTCTGGGAGGCCGAGCCGGGTGGATCACCTGAGGTCAGGAGTTCAAGACCAGCCTGGCCAACATAGTGAAACCCTGTCTCTACTAAAAATACAAAAATTGGTTAGGCATGATGGTGGGCGCCTGTAATCCCAGCTACTAGGGAGGCTGAGGCAGGAGGATCACTTGAACCCAGGAGGTGGAGGTTGCAGTGAACCAAGATCAAGCTACTGCACTGCAGCCTGGGTGACAGAGTAAGACCCTGTCTCAAAAAAAAAAAAAAAAAAAAAAAAAAAGAAAATATGCTTAATTTTTTTACAAAGACAATAGATACTGTACATATATTGAATACTGATTTTTTTTGAATACTGATTTTTTAAATCACTGTTTTTAAACCTTTTTATCATGAAATATTATATATATTTTGAATAATGCCACTAGAAATATTCTTGAATGCATCTCCTGTTGTACATGTGCATATATTCCACGTGGGCGTATATATTTCCATGAGTGGACTCACTGTGTCATATTGCTTGCCTGTCTTCAACATTACCACTTAGGGCCAAAATACTTTCCAGCGTGATTGTAGCAATTCCCACCTCCTCCATCAGCAATATGAGAGTTCTCCTTGCACCATATTCTCTTCAACACTTGGTACTATCAGTCTTTTTCATTTAAGACTTTCTAGAGGTTGTATAGTGGTATCCATTGTGGTTTTAATTTGTATTCCCTTGCTACTAAGAAGGTTAAATCTTTTTTTATTCGTTTATTAAAGCCTTGGATTTCCTCTTTTGTAAAATGAATGCTTCACCCATTTTTCTACTAGGTGGTCTCTTTTTTTCTTACTGGTTTGTACAAGTTCTTTACATCTTCTAGCTCTGAGCCTTTTGTTTATAATGTATGTTGGAGATATCTTCTACTCTGTGACTTTCCCTTTGTTCTCTTTTAATGCTGTCTTTTAAATGAATAGTAGTTCTAAGCTTTGTTGTGGAAAGACTTATCAATTTTCATGGTTCATGTTTGAGAACTCTTTTCCTAATTCAAGGTCATGAAGATAGCCATCCGTATTATCTTCTAAAGGCTTTATAGTTTTTGCCTTTCACATTTAAGTCTATAATACATCTGGAATTTATATATATTTTTGAAATGAGATTTCACTCAGTCACCCAGACTGGAGTACAGTGGCACAAACATGGTTCACTGCAGCCTCCACCTTCCAGATTCAAGAGATCGTCCCACCTAGCCTCCTGAGTATCTGAGACTACAGGCGCATGCCACCCCACTCAGCTAATTTTTATGTATGTGCTATATATTTTATTTTTTTTGTAGAGACAGAGTCTCGCCATATTGCCCAGACTGGTTTTAAATCTGGACTCAAGCAATCCTCCTGCCTCGGCCTCCCAAAGTGCTGGGATTACAGGCATGAGCCACAGCACCTGGCCTTGGAATTGACTTTTTTTTTTTTTTTAGACTGAGTCTCGCTCTGTTGCCCAAGCTGGAGTGCAGTGGCCTGGTCTCGGCTCACTGCAACCTCCGCCTTCTGGATTCTAGCGATCCTCCTGCTTCAGCCTCCCAAGTAGCTGAGACTACAGTCACGTGCCACCACGCCCAGCTAATTTTTGTATTTTTAGTGGAGACGAGATTTCTCCATGTTGGCCAGGCTGGTCACCAACTCCTGACTTCAGGTGATCCACATGCCTCAGCCTCCCAAAGTGCTAGGATTACAGGCGTGAGCCACTGCACCCGACCTGTACTCTATATTCTCTTGCAATGGATTATTTGTCTGTCCTAGCACCAGGACAACAATGTCTTAAATTTCCATTGCTTTGTAAGTCTTGAGGTCTTGTAAAGCATGTCCTCCCACATTGCTTTAATTATTCAAGAGTGTCCTGGCAGGCCGGGCACAGTGACTCACGCCTGCAATCCCAGTGCTTTAGGAGGCTGAGGCAGGAGGATCACTTGAGGCCAGGAGTTCTAGACCAGACTAGGCAACCTAGGGAGACCCCCATCTCTACACAATACAAAAAAAAAAAAAAAAAAAAAAAAAAAAAACGAAGCAGGGTATGGTGGCGTACGCCTGTAGTTGAGGCTGCATTGGGCTGTGGTTGTGCCACTGCACCCTAGCCTGGGTGACAAAGTGAGACTGTGTCTCTGAAAACAAGATACAAAATAATTTTTTTTAAAGAAAATGTCTTGGCTATTCCTGGCCATTTGCATTTCCACAGAAATTTTAGAATTGGTTTGTCAGATTTTACAAAAATCCTGTTGTGATTTCAATTGGGATGGCATTGAATGTATTGATTTCTACTTTTTAAAGACCTTCTTTTGGGTTTTACTCTATTGTTATTTTTATAACGTCTTTATTTCAATGCTTAATGCATGGAATTTTGGATTTTATTCTTTTGTAATATAAGCACTGAAGACCCTAATTTCCACTTTAGTTACCATTTCTTAATCCAATAAATTCTTACATGTACTGATTACATTGATATTTAGTGTATCTTCTTAGACGATCAGTTATTTTGAACTGTATTTTTAAACTTTAAAATGATGATTTCTGAAAAGTTTCATCTTATTACTGATTTCTGACTTTAAAATGATGATTTCTGAAAAGTTTCATCTTATTACTGATTTCTGACTTAAATACACTTGGTTTAGAGATGGTCTGTAAGAGATGGTTTTTGTATCTTCTCTATCTGTGTGCCCTTCCTGGGCCATCTCATCTGTTTCCCAGCTCTATATGAGAACTCCCAGATCTTACCTCTATTCTAGCCCAACATCCTATTGTATAACTCCCTGCATGTTTTATTTCAACATGGACAAAATGTAACATTATGTTTCATTCTTTGTTTCACTTTTATTTCAACATGGACAAAATGTAACATTATGTTTCATTCTCTTCCCCACTCCCTTCCTAATCTACTAGCCCCTCTCAGTATGTAACACCACCATCTGCATGGTTGTACAAAACCAATAACTGAGAATTGCCCTAGAATTCTTTCTTTTTCTCACTCCCATAATTCAGCCTCTTTAAAACACAGTATCAACACCTTCTTTTTGTTTGTTTATTTGTTTGTTTGTTTTTGAGATGGAGTCTCACTCTGTCACTCAGGCTAGAGTACAGTGGCATGATCTCAGCTCACTGCAACCTCTGCCTCCTGAGTTCAAGTGATTCTCCTGCCTCAGCCTCCTGAGTAGCTGGGATTACAGACACCCACCATGCCTGGCTAACTTTTGTATTTTTGGTAGAGACGGGGGTTCTGCCATGTTGGCGAGGCTGGTCTCCAACTCCTGACCTCAGGTGATCTGCCTGCCTCAGCCTCCCAAAGTGCTGGATTACAGGCGTGAACCACCACGCCCGTCAACACCTTCTTTTACTTGCCCATGACAACTACTGCCCTAAGTCCAGATTGTCTTATTCTTTCACATAAACTCTGTAGTGCATCTCCAGATCGATCTGGACTCACCCATTTCAAACATTCCTAAGTGATCATACTTTTTTTTTTTTTTTTTTTTTTTTTTTAAAGAGGAGTCTCCTCTGTTGTCCCTCACCCAGGCTGAAGTGCAGTGGGTACAAACTCAGAGCTCACTGCAACCTCTGCCTCCGGGTTCAAGCAATTCTCCTGTCTCAGCCTCTCAAGTAGCTGGGATTACAGGTGTGTGCCACCACGACCAGCTAACTTTTGTATTTTTAGTAGAGATGGGGCTTCACCATATTGGTCATGCTGGTCTCGAACTCCTGACCTCAGGTGATCAACCCGCCTCGGCCTCCCAAAGTGCTGAAATTACAGGAGTGAGCCACCGTGCCCAGCGTGATGCATGTTGAATACTGTTTGAAATCACACAATTACGATCATGTCTTTTCCTGCATATAAATTGCAGTCATTCTCTGTTGGAGACTTGGCGGGCAAGCCAACCTGTAATCTGCTTTTACTTTGGGAGGCGAGGCAGGCCCAGGATCATGAGGTCAGGAGGTCGAGACCCTCCTGGCTAACACAGTGAAACCCGATCTCTACTAAAAAATACAAAAAAATTAGCCCGGTGGTGGCGGCGCCTGTGACCAGCTACTCGGGAGGCTGAGGCAGAGGAATGAAATGCTTCCGGGGCTGAGGCTTGCAGGCACAGGGTGGCGCCACTGCACTCCAGCCTGGGCGACAGGCGGACTCCGCCTCAAAAAACAAAAAGAAAAAAGACTTGTTCACTTGTTGCGGTATAGTATATCTCTACTGGATTTTCCTCATAGTCACCTTAATATACTACACAGACTCCTTTCCTTTATATGGAACTACTTGCAGTTCTCAGAATCCACCATGTATTTTTCTATTTCCCTTTCTCCATACTTTTGCTCATGCTTCTCTCTTCTAGATAACTCTCGCCCCACTGTCTCTATGAAGTCTAACCTTATACCTCCTATACTTTTCTTCCATTCCGAAAGCTCCCTTTGTGTCTTCTTCTGTTGGTTATCCAAGTCTTTAAGTTGCTTTATATTTTACTCAACTCTTTATCACCATTGCCTAGCACATCATCTGACACATAATCGGCCAGTATCTTGTTTTTAAGTTAGCTAGAGGACTTAAGAGCTCATTTAAAATCCTCATTTTGAAAAGAGAATGAATGAATAAACTAATGAATGTAGTACACAACAAATGTCAAGATACTTGAATAAGTTTTTTTGTTTGTTTTGTTTTGTTTTTGAGATAAGGTCACGCTCTGTAAGCCCAGGCTGGAGTGCAGTGGCCAGATCTCAGCTCACTACAAGCTCCGCCTCCTGGGTTTCGCCATTCTCCTGCCTCTCAGCCTCGGGAGTAGCTGGGACTGAGCCCGCCACCTCGCCCGGCTAGTTTTTGTATTTTTAGTAGAGCGGGGTTTCACAGTGTGATAGCCAGGATGGTGCCGAATATGCAGAGGCAGCGTTCCCTCCCGTCTCGGCCTCCCACAGTGCTGGGATTACAGGCTTGAGGCACGGCATACGGCCTGAATGGTACTAACTCTCACAAAATAAAATACAAAACTAGGTGCCAGGTAGAAAACCCTACATGATACATTACGGTAAAAAGCATTAAAAACAGCTTGCTATCTACCTTCTTCCATCCCCCAGTGCTGACCATGCTGCCTTGAACAGGATTGTGTCGTTACGAAGGCTTCGAATGTGAGGATGTGACTGTAGGACTTCAGCAGGGAGGTGGCAGCACTTGGATCCCCTGCCCAGAGCGCCTGTACTGGGATGTGACTACAAGAACTACAGCCCACTGCTCTGGTGGTGGCTTTGTACGCCCTATGCATCTGCTAGTGAGGGTATTTCCATTCTCAGCTGCTGAGTGCTGCCCGACACCTAAACTATGTGATGGTATCATCCTGGAAGTGTCTGGGATTCAGTTCCTTTTCACCTCTGTGATTATTACTCTGTTCCCAGTGAAATGTGTTTATCTTTCACAGCAAAGGGAAACTGTCTGAGGTGAAAGGCCTAATCCAGTTAGCTTGGTTGTCCTTCCGCCATGTCCTGTTAACAGGGTACCAAGTTCCCAAGTCAGAGGCCGCCTTCAAGTTGGGAGCAAGGAGAGGGGTATGGCAGGGCTGGCGGGGGAAGCCCCACATCAGAGCTGTTCAGGTGAGTGGGTGTGACCCAGACAGACAGGGACATGGAAGTCAGTCTCACTTTCCCTAGGAAAACCTGATGCCTTTGAAACATTCTGAAAGTAACCCATCTTGAGGTTCTAGCTTGGCGGTGGCTCAAGCCTGTAATCCCAGCACTTTGGGAGGCAGGCCCCGGGTGGATCACAGATCAGGAGATCGAGACTATCCTGGCTAACATGGGTGGTAATCCTAAAATACAAAAACTAGCGAGGCCCTTGGTGGCGCCCTGTAATCCCAGCCTTGGGAGGCTGGCCGGGAGAATGGCGTGTGAGCCGAGTGAGGAGCAGTGAGCGAGAGGTAGCACTGCACTCCAGCCTGGGAGACACAGTGAACTCAGTCTCAAAAAAAAAAAAAAAAAAAAGAAAGTTCTAAACTTTTGGAGTCAATTGGAAATAGTTGACAATAGCCCTCAAATACCTAAATGCCGTTTCCATGTATGATCCTTGCCACATTATTGTCTTCTTTGATTGGCCTTTTGGCAAGAGAACTATCTCTAGTCTCTGTACTCTGTACCACATACCACCCTGTCTTATCTAGTACCTTTTTGTTCTTCCTACTCTACCCCTGCCCCCCATCTTAGTCTTTTCTTGTACATCCAAGTGTTTTAAAATTTCTGTTGCCCAGGCTGGAGTGCAGTGATATGATCTCGGCTCAGTGCAACCTCCACCTCCCAGGTTCAAGTGATCCTCCCACCTCAGCCTCCCAAGTAGTGGGGACTACAGGCACACGCCACCATGGCCCAGCTAATTTTTGTATTTTTTGTAGAGACGTGATTTCACCAAGTTGGCCAGGCTGGTCTCGAACTCCTGGGCTCAACTGATCTGCCTGACTCGGCCTCCCAGAGTGCTGGGATTATAGGTCTTTGCTGGGATTATAGGTCTTTTAATTTTTATTTTTATTTTTATTTATTTATTTATTTATTTTGAGACGGAGTTTTGCTCTTGTTGCTCAGGCTGGAGTGCAATGGCACAATCTTGTCTCACCGCAACCTCCACCTCCCAGGTTCAAGCGATTCTCCTGCCTCAGCCTCCCTGGTAGCTGGGATTACAGGCCTGTGCCACCACGCCCGGCTAATTTTGTATTTTTAGTAGAGATGGGATTTCTCCATGTTGGTCAGGCTGGTCTCGAACTCCCAACCTCAGGTGATCTGCCCGCCTCGGCCTCCTAAAGTGCTGGGATTACAGGCATGAACCACCGCGCCCGGCCAGGTCTTTTCTTTTATTCCAATTCTCCATATCCATTCTTTATGCCTCCTCCTATGAGCAGCTGGTCTAATGTGTTTGAACCTTGAAATTGTGTGATATTCTCTTAAAGCCTGAAGTATTGGTTTATGAGTATGTATTTTTAGTATATATAAAACACATTATACTATGTTTCTCAATTCTGTTCCTTTTTTTTCCCACTCATTCCTATGGTCTCTCCATATTTTAGTGTGTTTGTCTGACTTTATTCTTTAAATTGCTACATAGTATTTCACAATGTCCCCAGCACCACATCATACTTAACCACTCACCTAGTCATGGATGCTGGGCGTTGTGTCCAAGTCCCATCTAATACAAACAATTCTGCAATCAACTTCTAGATAAACATTTCCTTACAGGGTGTGAGAATTTCTCAGGGATGTGTAGAGAAGAGAGGATTTGCGCCTAATCATGGAGTATCTCATCCAGAATAGGACTGAGTACCACCATATTATTCTCAGATTAGCTGCACTGTACAAGGGTTCTGGCTTCCTCAGTGTTTCTGCCTGCCTTGGCCTCCCAAAGTGCTGGGATTATAGGTGTGACCCACTGCGCCCAGCCAGCTCCATATTTTCTGCTGCCTGAATTGCAATTATTCTATTCCTGATTTGATTTGCTGATTCCATTGTTTTTACTACTTCATATTAAATGCTAATGACAGATATCTTTACCTAAAACATTCTATTTCTCTTGTCATGAGCATTATGAAACAAACCTACAATTGTTCTCCATTACCTAGTATATAACAATTAAACTGTTCTTTCAAGGAGATAAAAAACATGGCCACATATTTCCAATTCAACTCATATCTGTATATTTTCTGTAACCTCTGCTCAACTCCATTTTTTTTTTTTTTTTTTTTTTTTTTTTTTGAGACGGAGTCTCGCTCTGTCGCCCAGGCTGGAGTGCAGTGGCGCGATCTCGGCTCACTGCAAGCTCCACCTCCCGGGCTCACGCCATTCTCCCGCCTCAGCCTCCGAGTAGCTGGGACTACAGGCGCCCGCCACCACGCCCGGCTAGTTTTTTGTATTTTTAGTAGAGACGGGGTTTCACCATGTTAGCCAGGATGGTCTCGATCTCCTGACCTCGTGATCCACCCGCCTCGGCCTCCCAAAGTGCTGGGATTACAGGCTTGAGCCACCGCGCCCGGCCAAACTCCATTTTTAATATTTGTTAACGTTGACCATATCTGATAGTCCTCCCTGAATCTGACTGTTTATTCTGTGCTCTATTCGGATGAGACATTTTCCACCTTGTGATCAGTTCTCACCTGTCTCACAAAATGGCTCTTAATTATTCCAGCCTATATGGCTCTTTCCTTTTTCTCATCCTCCATCGCACAAGAATTCTGAGAAAATCACAGGATTTTAGCATATAGGGTAACTGAGGCTTTTACCTCTATGTTTTCAGAAAGTCTCTGGAATTAAGAGCCTATTTCAGGCTGAGTGTGGTAGCTCACGTCTGTAAACCCAGAACTTTGGGAGGCTGAGGCAGGAGGATCACTTGAGGCCAGGAGTTCAAGACTAGCCTGGGCAACATAACAAGGTTCCATTTCTATTTCAAAAAAAATTTTAAGAAAAAAGAGCCTGTTTCTTTTTATAGAAAAATCTATTAATTTGACAAAAAAGAATTGTATGTATTTATATAGTGCAACATGATGTTTTGAAATATGCATACATGAAGAGCCTATTTCTTATAGTATAACTCAGGGTCTTACCAAGGGAGAAACCACAGACTAATGGGAACAGAGAGTGGTTAACATAAAGATTCTTTGCAGCCGGGCGTGGTGGCTCACACCTATAATCCCAGCACTTTGGGAGGACAAGGCAGGTGGATCACCTGAGGTCAAGAGTTGAAGACCAGCCTGGCCAACATGGTGAAACCCCATCTCTACTAAAAATACAAAAATTAGCTGGGTGTGGTGGCCCACGCCTGTAATCCCAGTTACTCGGGTGGCTGAAGCAGGAGAATCACTTGAACCCAGGAGGTCGAGGTTGCAGTGAGCCGTGGGACTGGAATAATGAGGGATTTGCTAGCAAAAAAAGAAACTCTGAAGAATAAAGGAATAGCAGATAGAAAGCACAGCAGGTTCTTCTAGGGTTGTGAGCGAGTACCCAAGGAAGAGGCTCCCTACTTCCCAGGGATGAGATTCAGACCTTGTAGGGAGGGCACAACCATGGCTTGAGGCAGGTAGAATACTTGCTATGGTGCTGTCCTGGTGGAACTTGCTGGAAACCTGCCCTCTAGGCTTCCCGAGAAAACTGTTGATACAGAGGTGACTCACTGGAGCTATTCCACTACAAATCATCTGAGAGTAAACTAGGGGGTGTTGGGTGCTGCTGACTGTACAGTGCTGCGGGGGCCTGCAGGAACTAGGTGCTTGGGAATCCATATGAGCTGCAGGAGCTGGGTGCTGGAGAAGTCACCCACACTGCAGGAGCCGAGCTCTAGAGAAGACCATGAGCTCTGGGTACTGGGGACACTACATGTGCATCAGGAGCCAAGTGTTGGCAAAGATGCCCACACTACGTGAGCCTGGTGCTGGACAGGCTGCCCCTGCTGGATGAGCCTGTTGAGTGAGCACCCTAGAACCAGGAAGCAAGCCCCCCTCCTCCTGCAGTGTCTCTCTAGCATCTTACACTGACAAAGTTTAATATCATGCCAGCTGGCAGAAGAAAAAAATATTTAAAGAGACTGAGATCCACTATTTAAATTTTTAATTTTTATGGGTACATAGGTATATATATTTATGGGGTACATGGGATATTTGGGGGTTTTGGAGTTTTTTATTTTTGAGAAAGAGTCTCACTCTGTCACCCGGGCTGGAGTGCAGTGGTGCAATCTCAGCTCACTGCAACCTCCACCTCCCGGGTTCAAGCGATTCCCCTGCCTCAGCCTCCTGAGTAGCTGGGATTACAGGTGCATGCCACCATGCCTGGCTAATTTTTGTATTTTCAGTAGAGACGGGGTTTTGCCATGTTGGCCAGGCTGGTCTCAAACTCCTGACCTCAGGTGATCCGCCCACCTCGGCCTCCCAAAGTGCTGGAATTACAGGCATATACCACCATGCCCAGCTAATTTTTGTATCTTTAGTAGAGATGGGGTTTTTCCATGTCTCAAACTCCTGGCCTCAAGTGATCCACCCACCTCGGCCTCCCAAAGTGCTGAGGATTACAGACAAGAGCCACCGCACCCAGCCTGCATGGGATATTTTGATACAGGTATACAATGTGTAATAATCACATCAGGGTAAATGGGGCCAGATCCGTTTTTGTTGAGCAGGCAAGGAAGGGTGAATTTGGAACTGAGAGGCAAAACATTGATAACCAGCACACTTATTCTTCACTTTTCTGAAGTGGAGCATGTAGAAAATATTTAGTAAATGAATTTATTGAATTTGGGGATAGAGGCAGAGGAGGAGATTTTTTCTCTTTCAGATGAAATTTTCAAGTGTCTGCTCAGAGGAATTCAAAGGAACATACATTATATTTGGAAAGGGAAGATGACTGCATGAAATGTTAACACTCTCACCCTTTGTGTATTTGTCCTTTCTGTTATAAAACTGTGCCAAACTGAGTATCAATATGAATGGTACAGTGTCTGCTTTACAAATTCATACCAAACATAAGCACCCTAGAAGTATACCAAAATTAGAACTAATATTTAGAAAGACAATACGTTTTGGATATGCATGGAGGAACAAAACAAGAGGCTAAATATAGATGTATATCTTCCCCTACGTGAAAATTCTGAGGTGAATGGGTCCAGTTCAATAAGTCAACTCTAATCCTGACGGGTCATTCAGGGACCATGTTCTAAGTCACTCCTCTGGCATCTCCTGGGGCATTGTTGTCACCTACCTGGTTAATGATGGGTCACTGTGGAGTCCAGTGGGAAGAGGGAAGAGGAAATAGAGGAGATTTGCCCACTGTCTTAAGGCTGGCCTGCAAGTAGCATATATCACTTCTGCTCGTATTCTACTGGTGAGAACACAGTGAGGCCAGTGGATGTAAGTCCCAGCTACATTCTGTTCCTGTGAAAGATGGGGAGAATAGATCTCAGGGGAGGGCCTGCAGATTCTGCCACAGATAGCTTTTCCTTTCCTCTTTTATACTTCTTGCTATAAGCATGTATTCCTGGAACCAGTAGAAACTTGCACCTGGGGCCGGCGCAGTGACTCACACCTGTAATCCCAGCACTTTGGGAGCCCGAGGTGGGCAGATCACTTGAGGTCAGGAGTTCAAGACCAGCCTGGCCAACATTGTGAAACCCCGTCTCTACTAAAACTACAAAAATTAGCTGGGTGTGGTGGCAGGCGCCTGTAATCCCAGCTACTCGGGAGGCTGAGGCAGGAGAACCGCTTGAACCCGGGAGGCGGAGGTTGCAGTAAGCCAAGATTGCACCACTGCACTCCAGCCTGGGCTGCAGAGCGAGACTCCAGTTCAAAAAACAAAAAAAGAAAAAAAGAAACTTGCAGCTGGTTATAGAGTTGGAGTGCAGATATCTATTTACTGTTTGTCTGTGTCAGGATGGCGTGTTGCAACTGGTTTTCCTATAGATATAAAGAAATTGGTGTTTGAGGCATATAGATTTAATGTTCAAATTCACATTAAATTTGAAGAGCTCCACTCATAATGGTATAGAGGGAAAAAGAAGAAGAAGCAGGGAGTTTAGTAAAGTGGTGAAGCTGATATGTATTAAGAACATACCTTCTGAAATATTTCTTCCATGCCAGGCTTCCCCTTCACAGGCTGCAGTTTCTTCTGGTTACTCTACTCACAATCTAGGCCTCTTACATAGTGGAGCTGGACTCCGAGGGTTCAAATCCCATCTCTCCCACTTATTTAGCTATTCGATATTCAGCAAGTTGCATGACTTCTCTGTGCCTGTTTTCTCAATTGTAAAACAATTGATAATCGTAGCTACCTCATAGGGTTTAGTGAGGATTAAATGAGCTGTTTCACGTAAAGCACTTGTAACAGTCCCTGTGCATCATAAATGGTATATAGTTGTTTTGCATTTATTAAGTGTTCTATAAAAATGTTGTGTTGCTACATGATTGCTACTATATTGTTCTGTGGGCTCTTCCATTTATCTGTGTTCATCTTGTCTGAACTACATGTCCCCTGTAGCCTCTGCTAATTGTTCTTTGTGTCATTTTCATTTCTTTTTCTTTTTAGGTGAGGCTATTGAGAAAATGCAGCAACAGGGAATTCCTGGAGAAATTTTCTTCCACTGTGAGAGATTTGATCAACCCATAGGAGAAGATTCATTATGTTCTATTTTAGAAGCATTGTGGCAAGATAATGACCAGTTAGAGCGATGTCAGGAAAACCAGAATAACCTTTTAAGTCATGTGAAAGTATTGATTAAGGAGAGGGGCTATGAACGTAAAAACATTGAAAAAATAATTCATGTGACTACCAAGTTTGTTCCTTCAATTAAAAGACTCCGTAACTGTGACACAATTTTGAAGCATACTTTAAACTTACATAATCGTAGTAGAAACAGTGCAACAAAGAACCTTGGCAAGATTTTTGGAAATGGTAACAATTTCCCCCATAGCCCTTCCTCTACTAAGAATGAGAATGCTAAGACAGGAGCAAATTCCTGTGAACATGATCACTGTGAAAAACATCTCAGCCACAAACAAGCTCTCACTCACCATCAGAAAATTCATCCTGAGGAGAAGCTTTATGTGTGTACTGAATGTGTAACAGGCTTCACTCAGAAGTCACATCTGTTTGAGCATCAGAGAATTCATGCTGGAGAAAAGTCCCGTGAATGTGACAAGAGCAACAAAGTCTTCCCCCAGAAACCCCAGGTTGATGCACATCTGAGTGTTTATACAGCAGAAAAACCCTATCTGTGTACTCAATGTGGAAAAGTCTTTACCTTCAAATCAAGCCTAATTACACATCAAAAAATTCATACCGGCCAGAAACCCTACAAATGCAGTGAATGTGGAAAAGCCTTTATCCAGAGATCAGACCTCTTTAGACATCTGAGAATTCATACAGGAGAAAAACCTTATGAATGCAGTGAATGTGGAAAAGGCTTCTCCCAGAACTCAGACCTCAGTATACATCAGAAAACTCATACCGGAGAGAAACACTATGAATGCAATGAATGTGGGAAGGCTTTCACAAGAAAATCAGCACTCAGGATGCATCAGAGAATCCACACAGGAGAGAAACCTTATGTATGCGCTGAGTGTGGGAAGGCCTTCATCCAGAAATCACATTTCAACACACATCAGAGAATTCACACTGGAGAAAAGCCGTATGAATGCAGCGACTGCAGGAAATCCTTCACTAAGAAGTCACAACTCCATGTGCATCAAAGAATTCACACCGGAGAGAAACCCTATATATGTACAGAATGTGGAAAGGTCTTCACTCACAGGACAAACCTCACCACACATCAGAAAACTCATACTGGGGAGAAACCCTATATGTGTGCTGAATGTGGAAAGGCTTTTACTGACCAGTCAAATCTCATTAAACACCAGAAAACTCACACTGGAGAGAAACCCTATAAGTGCAATGGCTGTGGAAAAGCCTTCATATGGAAGTCACGCCTCAAAATACATCAGAAATCTCATATTGGAGAGAGACACTATGAATGCAAGGACTGCGGGAAAGCCTTTATCCAGAAATCAACACTAAGGGTGCATCAGAGAATCCATACAGGAGAGAAACCCTACGTTTGTCCTGAATGCGGGAAGGCCTTTATCCAGAAATCACACTTCATTGCGCATCATAGAATCCATACTGGAGAGAAGCCTTATGAATGCAGCGACTGTGGGAAATGCTTCACTAAGAAGTCACAACTCCGTGTGCATCAGAAAATCCACACAGGTGAGAAGCCCAATATATGTGCTGAATGTGGGAAGGCCTTCACTGACCGATCAAATCTCATAACGCATCAGAAAATCCACACTAGGGAGAAACCCTATAAATGTGGTGACTGCGGGAAAACCTTCACCTGGAAGTCACGCCTCAATATACATCAGAAGTCTCATACTGGAGAAAGACACTATGAATGTAGTAAATGTGGGAAAGCTTTCATCCAGAAAGCCACACTAAGTATGCATCAGATAATTCATACAGGAAAGAAACCTTATGCTTGTACAGAATGTCAGAAGGCCTTTACCGACAGATCGAATCTCATTAAACACCAGAAAACGCATAGTGGAGAAAAACGCTATAAAGCCAGTGACTGAGAAAATCTTCACCTGGAAATCACAACTGGGTATGCATCAGGTATCTAATAGTAGGGACGAGGAAGGCCTGATGCTGCAATTGTTGTGCAGGGGGAAATGGATATGAGAGACTGAGGCTTGAGTGAACTGAAGGCAAACAGAGCCAAGTATCCTTCAGTCCACTGGAAAGACAAGTTCCTGCATCACCACAGTGTATATGCAATTCAACGCATAGGAAGAACCTTTAGAGAAAGCATTTGAGCGATAGTCATGTTTGGTGACATGATTCATACAGACCTCTTGAGCTTCTGGAAATAGTAGAATTAAGACCCGAGGAGATGACTTGTCATCTCCTATGCTTCACTTTTTGGATAAAGAACTTTTTAAATTCAGTACTGATTAGTTCAGCATATCCGGGGACATAAAAGTACTCACTACTGGGAAACACTTTGTCAAATTTCTAGGTTGGGGAGGAGAGTTTTCATTGTCCAAACACTGGCAGGGCACTGACATCAAGGCAAGAAATCTACTTGGGAATGCAGATATCTGTTTTTGTGATCATTGGCACTTCAGTCACAGAAAAGATTCCCATGAAAAACTGTTTTTTCCCTTCCCTTGGGAAGTCCTCCTGGTATATGTATTTTAAGTGCAACAGAATTTTTAAATTTAAAGGTATAACTTTATGAATTGGGAAATTAGGCCTAGCTCTAGCCTGTGTTACAGAAACATAGTCATTGAATGATACAGACATATAAAGGTAGTAGTTGTCTCATCATTAATCCCCTGCTGGGAGAGCAGATGAGTCATACCCTATAAGAGGTATGCATGCCTTCTAACCTGTTTCCCCAAAGCTGTCATTTGCATAAGCTGCAGGCCATAGATTCCTTATCCCTTCAGTAACTGACCCTACAACAATGGAACTGATCCACAGCGCTCTAGATTGTCAGGCTCACCCACCAACACCCCTGCTTTCCTTGGGATTCCTGTTTGAAAAAGAATGGTTGAAAAATTAGGTTTCACTTCCTAATATTTTGTTTTTCTTCCTATTTGGTTAAGGTATATTCATTTCATTTCCTACATGCACATTAAGGGTAGTTTTGTGTAGACTGCTATGGGATAAAGTCATGTTGCATTGCAATTAGTTATTCTAAAACATAATTACAGTTTATCATAGTTGAATAACTGGAAGACTTCTCAAGAAAGATCACTGCTCTTTTTTAACACTGATGTATAGACACTTTCTCATTTTCCCTTAAACTTTTTTTTACAACACTCATAAAAAGGAACTTTCTTTCTAGCATGCAATTGTATTTTTATTTTAAAATATTATTATTAAACTGTATATAGAAAATGCATATATCATAAACATACAGCTCAATGCATTCTCAAAAATGAACATACTCAGGTCAAGAAACAGAACATGACCACACCCCAGAAGCCTTCCCCACTTTCCCTTCCGGGCAAGCCCCCAAGGGTATACACTACCGTGGCTTCTCACAGCATAGATTCATTTTGCCTGTTTTGTATTTTATATAAATTGAGCCAAACAATTATATATCATATAATTGAGCAATATACTCTTTGGCATCTGTCTTCTGTCATTCACATTATGTATGTGAGAGTCATCCATATGTTGCATATAGTTGTAGATAATTCATTCTCATTGTCATGTTGTATCCCATTCTGTGAATATGCTGCAATATAATTTATCCATTCTACTGTTTGTAGACATTTGGGTTGTTTGCAGCTTGGGCTATTAGGAATTGTGCTGCTGTGTATTGGTGAACATATGTGTGTATTCCTGTTAGGTATGTACCTAAGTGTATCCATATGTTCAGCTATATGTTATAAAACCAGTTTTCAAGTGGTTGTACCAATGTACACTCCCAGCAACACAGTATGCGAGTTCTAGTGCTCCACATACTTGCCAACATTTGGCATTTTCCATCTTTTTTACTATAGCTATTAGTGGTGGGCATATAGTGATATGTCAGTTTTCGTTTTTCGTTTTTTTTTTCTTGTCCTCCAAACAGATTTTCGTTTTTATTTTCTTGTCCTCCAAACCATTGTAGTATCTCCCCAGGTTAGATGAGTGATGGCTGAGACCTGAGACCTAGGCCTGTTCCTCACATGACTGTACCATTTTACATTCTATCAATGTATGAGGGTTCCGGTTTCTTCACATCCTTACCAACTCTTATTATTATCAGTCTTTTTTATTACAGCTATCCTAGTACATGTGAAGTGATATTGTGATATTAATTTACATTGCCCTAATGATTAATAATATTGATCATCTTTTATTGAGAATCTTTGATGAAGTGTCTGTTCAAATCTTTTGCCCATTATCAACCGGGTTGTTTTTTTACTGTTGAACACTGAGAGTTTTTAAAAATATATTCTGGGTATAACTTCATTATCAGTCCATTATCCTTGCAAAGGTTTTCTCCCGGTCTCTGGATTGTCTTTTCATTCTCTTAAGAGTGTCTTTTGAAGAACACAACTGCTCATTTTGATGAAGTCCAATCTTTCCATTTGTTCACTTCTGGGTTGTGCTTTGAGTGCTGTATCTAAGAAATCCTTGCCTAACCAAAGATTACAGTGATTTTTTTCCTGTGTTTTCTTCCAAAGGTTTTAAGTTTTACATCCAGGTCTGGCATCTATTTTGAGTTATATGGTGTGAAATATGGATCCAAGCTCTTTTTTGTTTTTGTTTTGTTTTTGCTTATGGATATTCAAATGTTTCCACACCATTTGTTTAAAAATACCCTTTCTCAATATTTTGACTTTTGTCAAAAGTCACTTGTCCAGGCCAGACATGGTGGCTTATGCCTGTAATCCCAGTGTTTTGCAAGGCTGATGAGGGGGGAATCACTTGAGGCCAGGAGTTCAAGACCAGCCTGGGCAACATGGCAAGATCCTGTCTCTAAAAAAAATTTTTTTACATTAGCCAGGTAGTGGTGCATGCCTATAGTCCCAGCTACTCAGAAGGCTGGGGTGGGAGGATCACTTGAGCCCAGGAGCTAGAGGCTGCAGGGAGCTATGATCCACACCACTGCACTCCAGCCTGGGTGACAGAGTGAGACCCAGTCTCTTAAAAAAGAAAAAAACAATCACTTGTCCAGAGGTAGAGCTTCTGGAATGGTAGGGTGAGGAGCTCATCAAAACCCCTCCCCCAAAAGCAACTATAAAACATTTTTTAAATGGTCAAAAATGAGCATTTTAGAACACTGGCAATTCACCAAAAGCATGTGTCAAATTGAAAAGTGTTTATTGATGGAAAAACTACCAAACCTTGATAAGAATAGTGGGGTCTGTGGCATTTACTTGGAGCTGCTCCCGTCCTTAGCTCTGTGGGCATGGTAGCCATGAGGAATGGAAGCCTCACTGTAAATGGAGGGAGCTGACCTGACTCTGAGCTCCAGAGAAAAGCTCCATGCTTAGGGGTATTGTCAAAAACAACAACAATGTTGGTAGCAAGTAACTGGGGAAGGCCAACCTCACAACTGCCTGAGGCTGCAGCATTGTTTGGGTGAGCAGCAGACCAGACAACAAATTAAGGGGATATGGAAAATAAGACAGCAATAGTGGGAATTGATAAGCCCACGCATATGCATGAGGATGTGGAAGGCTGTGTACATGACCACAAAATATCAGGTCCCTGGATGAATGTGAGACCCTATGCAAGCTGAAATGAATGCCAGCACAGGCTTACAAGCAGCCTGAACTTAATATGTGTACTCAAACTCACACATTTACCCCCTTAGTGGAAGCCATACTGGTTTGAGGTGTATAACCACAACTTTTAAGCAATCATTGGATAAAAATAAGCTATGCAGACCCACAGGTGACCCCAAGGAAGCCAGGTATAAAAACAGAAAGAATTATTTAAAAACTAACCAGCCAGGTGTGGCAGCTCACACCTGTAATCCCAGCACTTTGAGAGGCTGAGGCAGGCAGATCACCTGAGATCAGGAGTTCGAGACCAGCCTGGCCAACATGGTAAAACCCCATCTCTACTAAAAATACAAAATTAGCCAGGTGTGGTGGCACATGCCTGTAATTCTAGCTACATGGGTGGCTGAGGCAGGAGAATCTCTTGAACCTGGGAAGTGGAGGTTGCAGTGAGCGGAGATCATACAACTGCACTCCAGCCTGGGCAACAAGAGTGAAACTCCGTCTAAAAAAAAAAAAAAAAAAAAAAAAAAAAACTAAGAGACATCAGTAGCTGCACACTGAGGGAAGAAAAAAACTACAGAATTAGTCCCCACAAGTCCCTAAACAAAAAACAACAGCAAAAATAACTGTGGAGGGTGGGATCATAATCCAGTATTACTAAAATATATTATCTACAGTGTCAACTTTTTAACAATTATGAGACATGCAAAACAAACTGCACACACAGAGAATTCTGGTCCATACACAGGAAAACAAAAAGTACCAGTCCACTAGAAACTGTCTCTGAGGATGTCCACATGTTGCATTTAATAGATAAAGACTTGGTGTCTTTATGTATTGAATAGCCAGGTGTGGTGGTACATGCCTGTAGTCCCAGCTAATCAGGAGGCTGAAGCAAAAAGATCACTTGAGCCCAGGAATTAGAAACTGCAGTAAGCCATGATAGTGCCACTGAACTCTAGCCTGGGCTATAGAGCAAGACACTGTCTCAAAATAAAAAATAAAATATCTAGTTAACAAAAAAAAAAAAAGAAAGAGAACAAAAAAGATATAAGAACTAAGGAAAACATCTCAAAATGGCAGATGTAAATCTAACCACTCACACTATAAATTCAGAAATAAATTGACTAAATCTCCTAACTCAAAAGGCAGAGGCTCCCTCATTAGGATAAAGAGAGGATCCGGAACCAGATAAGCACCTATAAAGCTTTGGCTAACTTTAGATCCAAAGTTACGAATATTACTGAGTAAATGATAGAAAAAATATCTAACATGCAAAGAGTAACATAAATGAACTGAGTGGCTATACCTCGATTTCAAGTAAAATATGAAATTTTAGCTGGAAAATGTTTACTAAAACACAAAAGGGTCATTATATACCGATAATAAATGTATTGATTCATCAGGAAAAATATATATATATATTTTTTTTTTTTTTTTTTTGAGGCGGTTCTCACTCTTGTCGCCTCTTAGCTGAGGAGTGCAGTGGCAAATCCATCTCGGCTCTCACTGCAGTTCGCCTCCGGGTTCTCCTCACATTCTCCTGCCTCAGCCTCCCGAGTAGCTGGGACTACAGGCTGTCTCACACCCCACACTCTCAAGCACTTTTTGTATTTTAGACGTGGGCTTCACCCGTATAGCCAGGATGGTCTCTGACCTCCTGGACTCCCTTGATCCTCACCACTCCTGGGGCAAGCAAGTAGGGATTACAGGCGCTGGTTTCTCTCAATCATACCGGGCCAGAAAATATTTTAAATTCCATATAAAATGTATGTAAAATTTTATATACTGCTTTATTTTATTTAAAAAATATATTTTACTATATATTTACAAAAACTGTGTGTGTGGTGTAAAAAAGGGCATAAGGCTGGCGGCATAAGCGGTTATCAATACCAATTTCGAACGGCCCATTTACCCGGACCCGCAGTCAGCACCGGCGCTCTGCAAACAAACGCAAAGAACAGCTGGAGACCAATCATCACTCCTCAGGGATACCCAGCAGAACTGGAAACAAAATCACTCGTATGATATAGGAAGACTTGACACCATAAAACCTGATGTGACCTAGCTGGCATCATTAGAACACTGCAGCCAACAAACAGCAGAATACTACTACTATTTTCAAATACATATGGAACACACCCAGGCATAGATCTATGGGACCAAGGGAAAACATGCAAGGTTTCAAAAAATTTTAAAGGGCTTAAATTCTACAAAATATATTTTCTTACTCATAAATAACTAAACCATTGTAAGAGAATGAAATTTGGGGAAACCCACAAAATATTTAGAAATTAAATACATTTTGTTTTGTTTCGTTTGGTTTTTTGTTTTGTTTTTGTTTTTGTTTTGTCTTTTGAGACAGAGTCTCTCGCCTGTCGGCCAGGCTGGAGGCAATGGCCTGATCTCGCTCACTGCACCTCCGGGCCCTGGGCTCAAGCAATTCTGCCTCAGCCTCCTGAGTAACTGGGATTACAGGCGCTTGCCAACACACCCGGCTTATTTTTGTAGTTTTAGTAGAGACGGGGTTTCACCATGTTGGTCAGGCTGGTCTTGAACTCCTGACCTCAGGTGATCCACCCTACTTCGGCCTCCCAGTGCTTGGATTACAGGCGGAGCCAGCTGGTTCCCGGGCCAGAATCTCCACCACATTTCTAACAAGCCAGTGAATCAAGAATAAACTTCAAAGGAAACAGAAAGTACTGCACGAAAATGAGAAATTACACAGGGAATTTCTGTGGCTCACTCTACTCAAAGCAGCAATGCTGGGAAATGTATAGCTTTAAATGCCTATATTAGAAAAGGAAGGGTGGAAAATCGGTGAAATTCCTGCCCAGTAATCCCAAACCTCTTTGGGAGGCTCGGGCGGTGATTGAGCTCAGGATGGAGATGAGCCCAAGAAATGGCAAAAACCCGCTTCTACAAAATTGCCGTATGCGCAGGCAGCGGCCTGTAAGAAGCTACTTGGGATGCTGAAGCGAAGGATCACTAGAGTCCAGGAGGCAGAGGGCTGGCCGTGAGCTGAGATTGTGCCACTGCACTCCAGCCTGGTGACAGAGCCAGGGACTCTGGCCCCAAAAAAGGAAAGAAAGAAAATCGGAAAGATTTGAAACTACAATTCCAAGCTCCCACCCTTAAAAATGCAGAAATGGGCCGGGCTGCCAGTGTCAAGCCCGTAATCCCAGCACTTTGGGAGGTCGGTGATGGCGGATGAGGTCAGTAGATCGGAGACCATCCTGCCTGTCTCACTAAAAATACAAAAACTAGTCATGTAGGTGGTGGGCGCCTGTAGTCCCAGATACATCGGGAGGCTGAGGCAGGAGAGGGCGCGCAAACCCGAGCGAGCTGAGTGAGCCGCATCCCGCCACCACCCAGCCCGCAGAGACTCGCCTCAAAAATGGTGGAAATGTAGCACCCATACCTTAAAGCAAGTAGAGGTAAGGAAATGATAAAGATTTCTAGAATGGAAATCACAGAATGGAAAATTTAAAAAACAATAAAGAAAAATTCGTGGAAACTAAAGCATTCGAAAAGATCAAACAATTGACAAATATTTAGATGGATGAAGTGGCGCACGAACGCGAAAAGCGTTTCACGATAAAATTAAAACGAAGCAAACAATCAAAGAGAACCAAAGCGGCAACAA